>NW_022633576.1:0-5539 GCF_010015895.1 Lontra canadensis
CCCGGCTGGCAGGGTGGACCCTCTTACTGTCCTGAAGGCCGGAAAGTAATCGGGACCTTTGGGGAATCCAAGCAGGGAGCAGGGCCCCTCAGGGGAACTTACTCCTTGATGTGCTGGCGGGAGCCATGCCGCTGGAGTGCCCCGGGTCCCAGAGCACTGGCCGGTCGACTGGGCAGGACCCGGGAGCGTGCGACTTATCAAAGGCCAGGATGGCCCACCCCCAATCACTTTGACAGCTCCCGGCGGTAGCCCTGCCTTCAGCGGTCCCGACCTTTGGGAGAAGAGGTGTTCAGCAGGACTTCGGGGCCACCTGAGCCGAGAGCTGCACCTGGGCAGGTGGATGTGCCCTCCCCACCCTCCTCTGCATGGAACGTGCCTCTCCCACTCCCGCCAGCTTGTCTCCAGGATGACAGCCCTGACGTCGAACAGTGCTGTTGAGACTCTGGGGACTGTTAGGGCCGATTTAGTGTTCAAAGCTGTTCAACTCTTAGGGCCTGCTTAGCCAGAGCGACTCCATATTGCCTAGGTAGCCATATTGTTGTTCACATCCTCGGACTTCATTCCCGGAATCAAGGCCCCAGTAGTTCCTGGGATCGGTTCGGGTGTGGATTCCGGCACGAAACGCCCTAACCACAGAAGCCACGTGCCTTGAGGTCTGCGGTTATGCTCTATACAACCAGCCTGTGAGATCGGGACGGGGTCCCTCTCTTCGGAGGCGGCCCTGGCCCGTCAGTCTGACTTCTAATGCTGGGCATAGACTAAAGCTTTGCATAACGTTCACTTTGTCTCAGTCTCGTTCCCTTGGCCGGTCCGCCTGACTTCTCATGCTTGGCATAGTATAAAGCTTTGCATAGCTTTCACTTTGCCTCAGTCTCGTTCCTTTGATAACGGACCCCATCTGGGACTGTGTCTAGGACAGGACCCGGTGAAGGCCTTTCCACCCTTATTTCAGATTCTGGCATGTGGGTGTGGAACGCGAGTCCCCTTTGGCCACCCAAGACGAGCCTCCTAATTACGTTCCCGTCTATTGCATCGCATGGCTTTCTATCTTTCTTTCCACCGTTTACATGTACCGTGTATTTATCGGGACGCCGGTCATGTTTCGTTGGACAGCTTTCCTTTTCTCCCCCTTTGATTTTATGTTTGCTGATTTTTGTATTACTTGAAAAAAAAGTATATGGCAATTGCCCTCGCATTTTCACCTTCCCCCGCCAATTGGGACCGGCCACCCACTTCGCTCGGTGTCTAGGTGCCCTGCACGTTTGGGGAATCCGTTTCCAAAGACACCCAGGCAGCTCGTGAAGGGTCCCAGGCAGCTCGTGAAGCAACACTTCCCTGTGGAGCCAGGCAGGAGACTGAGATCAGACAGCTGAGATAGGAGGCACGTAAGCGAGAGATTTCAAGCCAGCCATCGCCACGTATGTGGAATGGATTGGTCCACAGCCTTAGCTGCTTGCGGGGACAAGGGAACCACAAGTTCGGAGGAAAGGCATGGGACGTGTGAACGTGCAGTGTTTGGGACAAGTGGAGATGCTACCATGTCCTGGTCTAAGGGAATCAACGCTGTCCACCGTCTGAGTCGGATTCAGGCCTCCCTAGGTTTCCCAGAGAGAAATAGTCTGTGCTAGGATGACTGCATCACGTTGGTTTCCACTGGCTCCACCTGGTGTTCCTATTTTTTGACTGCTCTTGGCTGGGCGTGTCCAGGGAGACTTGAGCTCTCAGTGGAGAGCCCTACCTAATGACCCAGGAGGAGACGACAGCTCCCATAACCTGGGAAGCAGATGGAGAAATTCAGATCAATTCAAAACAGAATGGAATCGGAGGACCAAGTTGCCTCTCCTATGAAGCTGGGGTTTTCCAGTTGTGCTGGAAGGGTGGTGGTGCTGCTGCTGCTGTGCATGTGTCTGTGTGTGTGTGTGTGTGTGTGTGTGTGTGTGTGTGTGTGTGTGTGTTTGCGTGTGTTTACAAAATACCCAACTCCGCTTACATTGTAGTGGTCCCTTCGGCGGTTAAAAGGAAGATGAGATGGAATGTGCCATCAGCCGACCACTACAGTGGATTCCCAGAACCGGCCAGTTATTGAATCGGCCAGGCAACTACCAAGCAACCCAACAACCGGCCAGCGGCCCCGAAGGAAACGGTATACCGAGAACCAAATGAGGCTCCCATTGCCTTTAGGCTCACAGGGCTCCGCAATTCCATGAGTTGAACCACAGGGGGCCAAGTAGAGCCCAGTAGAAACAGGCGGCGAAGGGGTCATTTTCGCAGGACGTGACGGCAGTCCCAGAGCATTTCCTAATGGTAGGGGTAGTGTGTGTGCGTGTCAGAGGGTGTGCTTGTGCTTCCGTCCCTGAGGAACCAGTGGCTTTCGGTCAAGAAAGAGCATCTGCAGAAACAGAGGAATCGCATCTCCTGGAAGCTCGAGGGGATCTCCCCGGACAGGGAGTTGGTGGCTCTCCTGGCTGGGCTTGTCCGAGTGGTGGCTTGCAGCACGAGGAGACAGGTGGGCAGGGGGCCTCCACGGAGGGTGCGCTAGGACTCTTTGGGCGCCGTGTCCTGAACACAGTGGTTTGAGGAATGCACAAAACCCCCACGATGGTCAAGTGCCAAGTCCTGACTGGAGCCTATCGGGGCACCTGACCATTGGCGCAGCTCTCTGTGGCTTTTCCAGACATTGCTGTCCTGACATTGCAGGTGGTCTCCAGGCACTGCCTGAGGCTGACCCTCAACAAGACGAGGAGCATTCTTGAAGCCCCGAGACGATGTCCCGCAGACACGTGGATCCTGTTTGTGGCCCCTCATTCTTCGGTTTGGGTGATCTCTATCGGAGCGCGAGACGGTCACTTTGAGGGATCCCAGGGCGTGGCAGAGCTGGGTAAAGAGGCCCTCACGGATCGGAGGCCCTGGGCCCTTGGCCTCCAAGGCCACGAGTATCAAGACGCTAACGGGCAGACTTCCTGCAGCTTCCACACGGACATCTCCTCTGGCAAGCTCTTTTCCAGAGTGGTGCTGCGTGTTGCACACATGCCAGGGCCTTGAGACCTCACTGATATGCATGGCACTGGCCACGCATGGACAGGACAGGCTCCAGGGCTCATGTCCGTACTTGAGAATCTGGTGTGCCTGGCCTTGGTCCACAATGTGGCTGCAGCCCCGTTCTTCCCTCCACATCATGTGTGCAGAAGGGCCAGCCCCAAGAGTCCACAGACCTTGCCAACACTATCAGAGCAGACCGAGGTCCTGCCAACGCCACAAGAGAGCCACTCCGCCACGTAGCTTCTCTAGACAAAACCCAAACCCCATCTGTCCCGAGGACACCTTGGCTAGGCACATTCCAGATATCCTAACCCATTCTGTTTGGGGAGGGAGAGACACTACTTTCCACCCAGTCTGCAGAAGCTACGGGTAGATGTGCCCATAGAGCCAACTGAAGAACACAACACTAGGGCAGGTGAGATGTGGAGGCTTTCCAGCACAAGCTCCATCCACAGAGACATATCAGCGATCCACCTGTGGAACTCGGCACCTAGCAACATGGGGCGACAGATATATTTGTGCATAAGCGCGTGTGGATAGCGATAGAGATCGAGTTGGATGGAAGTGACCGAGATTAGACTTCTTTGGTTGCTTGCAACTGGCAACACATACGTGTTGGTCGTGGGTTTAGGGGTGGACTCAAGAAACCAAATCCACAATCTCTCGTCTCCCAGGGCATATGGGAAAGAGGTAGGGCCAGAATAAAAACCCAAGGAAATAACCCGGCGACGCCCACCTTAGGCTCCTAAAGGATTTGAACACATGCCTTTCCCCGGAGGTTCCGTACCCGTACTCTAAGAAGCATAAGCATGATCGTGAGACTGTGTGGACATCTGTAGGTGTCCACGTGTGAAAGAAAATGAGATAGAGGGAGAGGGAAAGAGACAGAACTCTGAAGAAAGGGAAAGAGAGACCAGGAGGAAGGGCAGGGGCAAAAAGCAAGGTTGGGGTGCAGTGACTCATTGCCTGCCTCCCATGATGAGCCTTAAATATGAATATGACCTCAGCTGAGAAGAGTGGCGTCAGGTACAATGTGCATGAAACGACTTCCACTTGTGCTCCACCTACATCCCTTGGAGGAATGCTTGCACAGAAGGCACCCTCCATGCAGGCGGAGGGGGATGACTGCTGGGAAGTGTTAGTGCTGCCTCTCTGGCTTGTCTGTGCCAGAAGCTGTGAACTAGACGTGGGCATGCCGATGGCTTCCACGGTCCGTCCCCGGCCCGGAAAGCATCGCCCGTCTCTGAGGATGGACAAGCATGACCGGACGGCTGGGGAACGGTATGGATCGTGACCAAGACACCGCACTGGGGAGGCAAAGATAGGTTTATTATAGAAATGGAGTGTCCCTTGGACCTTGAAAATCCAGGATGGATTTCCTCAAAGTTCCCTTTCGCCAGGGAGAGGAATGACCCCGCTAAAGGAAGATCACAAGGACGCTGACAGGGAATACCTGCCTTCTTCCTGAGAAGCGAGGGAATATCGTATGTAGAGAGGCATGCCGATAGACACCAACCAGAGAGAGGAAAAAAAAAAAGTGCAAAGGTTCTGGAAAGAACGACGTCGGTCCCCACATTTCTGGAATGCCTTCTGAGTCTGACTGTGGCCCCCGGAGCTGTCAATCTGTGTCCACTGGAAAGGCTCTGGGGCAAATACGCCAGGCAAAGTCCACAGGGCATTGTGGAGTTTGGATGGGACACGATCACTGGGCGGTGGGGACTTGTGGTCGTTTCCCGTTTGGCCGGTTCCGAGCCCTCCCAGCCCGGAGGGCTGGGCCACCCTGGGCTCCCTCAGTGGAGACATGTAGTGTGCTGTCTTGGTCTACATGCTCAGCTTCTGCAGATTGGACGTTCTGCTTCAGCAGGAGGCAAAGGCATGCGGAGGTGTCCTCCTTCGACCTCTCTTCCGTGCTCGGGTTTGCTGCCAGGGCCAGGGTTTCCCTGGCCCCAGAGTATAGGGTGATGGCAGGGATGGATGGAGGGCCGGTCTGTGTGTCCCGCCGGTGGTCAGTCAGGTGTCGTGGAGGGTGTGAACTGCCCAGTGTCCTTGAAGCCTTCAGGTGCCTTGTGGAGATTGATGACCATCGGGAATGCCACGGAGCCCCGTCCACGGGGCATTGAGGAACACCCTTCTTTCTTTCCAGAAGACAGTTGCTCCTTTAGGCCTCGGGCTTCCTCTGGAGCATGAGCATTGCTTCCTGTTCCTTGGCCTTGCTGTCCCGTAAGGACTGCCTCTCAGAAAAGGACGTCTGAATGAATGGGGAGTGGGGAGGACGAGGCCTCCCTGGTCCTAGGCCCGAGGCCATGTGGGATCGTGCAGCATGGCCAGCAGGGCCTGAAACTCGTCCTCACTGAGGGGTGCTTCCAGGGGTCCCGGAGGCTCCTCCGGCCGCAGATGCCCACTCGGAAAAGGCTGTGTGTCCTCCTCCCTCTCTGTGGCTGATAGAAGCTCCTCTAAGAAACTTGAGGCTTCTGCAGAAGATGGGTGCTGTGGGTCCAGG
>NW_022633577.1:0-5539 GCF_010015895.1 Lontra canadensis
CCCGGCTGGCAGGGTGGACCCTCTTACTGTCCTGAAGGCCGGAAAGTAATCGGGACCTTTGGGGAATCCAAGCAGGGAGCAGGGCCCCTCAGGGGAACTTACTCCTTGATGTGCTGGCGGGAGCCATGCCGCTGGAGTGCCCCGGGTCCCAGAGCACTGGCCGGTCGACTGGGCAGGACCCGGGAGCGTGCGACTTATCAAAGGCCAGGATGGCCCACCCCCAATCACTTTGACAGCTCCCGGCGGTAGCCCTGCCTTCAGCGGTCCCGACCTTTGGGAGAAGAGGTGTTCAGCAGGACTTCGGGGCCACCTGAGCCGAGAGCTGCACCTGGGCAGGTGGATGTGCCCTCCCCACCCTCCTCTGCATGGAACGTGCCTCTCCCACTCCCGCCAGCTTGTCTCCAGGATGACAGCCCTGACGTCGAACAGTGCTGTTGAGACTCTGGGGACTGTTAGGGCCGATTTAGTGTTCAAAGCTGTTCAACTCTTAGGGCCTGCTTAGCCAGAGCGACTCCATATTGCCTAGGTAGCCATATTGTTGTTCACATCCTCGGACTTCATTCCCGGAATCAAGGCCCCAGTAGTTCCTGGGATCGGTTCGGGTGTGGATTCCGGCACGAAACGCCCTAACCACAGAAGCCACGTGCCTTGAGGTCTGCGGTTATGCTCTATACAACCAGCCTGTGAGATCGGGACGGGGTCCCTCTCTTCGGAGGCGGCCCTGGCCCGTCAGTCTGACTTCTAATGCTGGGCATAGACTAAAGCTTTGCATAACGTTCACTTTGTCTCAGTCTCGTTCCCTTGGCCGGTCCGCCTGACTTCTCATGCTTGGCATAGTATAAAGCTTTGCATAGCTTTCACTTTGCCTCAGTCTCGTTCCTTTGATAACGGACCCCATCTGGGACTGTGTCTAGGACAGGACCCGGTGAAGGCCTTTCCACCCTTATTTCAGATTCTGGCATGTGGGTGTGGAACGCGAGTCCCCTTTGGCCACCCAAGACGAGCCTCCTAATTACGTTCCCGTCTATTGCATCGCATGGCTTTCTATCTTTCTTTCCACCGTTTACATGTACCGTGTATTTATCGGGACGCCGGTCATGTTTCGTTGGACAGCTTTCCTTTTCTCCCCCTTTGATTTTATGTTTGCTGATTTTTGTATTACTTGAAAAAAAAGTATATGGCAATTGCCCTCGCATTTTCACCTTCCCCCGCCAATTGGGACCGGCCACCCACTTCGCTCGGTGTCTAGGTGCCCTGCACGTTTGGGGAATCCGTTTCCAAAGACACCCAGGCAGCTCGTGAAGGGTCCCAGGCAGCTCGTGAAGCAACACTTCCCTGTGGAGCCAGGCAGGAGACTGAGATCAGACAGCTGAGATAGGAGGCACGTAAGCGAGAGATTTCAAGCCAGCCATCGCCACGTATGTGGAATGGATTGGTCCACAGCCTTAGCTGCTTGCGGGGACAAGGGAACCACAAGTTCGGAGGAAAGGCATGGGACGTGTGAACGTGCAGTGTTTGGGACAAGTGGAGATGCTACCATGTCCTGGTCTAAGGGAATCAACGCTGTCCACCGTCTGAGTCGGATTCAGGCCTCCCTAGGTTTCCCAGAGAGAAATAGTCTGTGCTAGGATGACTGCATCACGTTGGTTTCCACTGGCTCCACCTGGTGTTCCTATTTTTTGACTGCTCTTGGCTGGGCGTGTCCAGGGAGACTTGAGCTCTCAGTGGAGAGCCCTACCTAATGACCCAGGAGGAGACGACAGCTCCCATAACCTGGGAAGCAGATGGAGAAATTCAGATCAATTCAAAACAGAATGGAATCGGAGGACCAAGTTGCCTCTCCTATGAAGCTGGGGTTTTCCAGTTGTGCTGGAAGGGTGGTGGTGCTGCTGCTGCTGTGCATGTGTCTGTGTGTGTGTGTGTGTGTGTGTGTGTGTGTGTGTGTGTGTGTGTGTTTGCGTGTGTTTACAAAATACCCAACTCCGCTTACATTGTAGTGGTCCCTTCGGCGGTTAAAAGGAAGATGAGATGGAATGTGCCATCAGCCGACCACTACAGTGGATTCCCAGAACCGGCCAGTTATTGAATCGGCCAGGCAACTACCAAGCAACCCAACAACCGGCCAGCGGCCCCGAAGGAAACGGTATACCGAGAACCAAATGAGGCTCCCATTGCCTTTAGGCTCACAGGGCTCCGCAATTCCATGAGTTGAACCACAGGGGGCCAAGTAGAGCCCAGTAGAAACAGGCGGCGAAGGGGTCATTTTCGCAGGACGTGACGGCAGTCCCAGAGCATTTCCTAATGGTAGGGGTAGTGTGTGTGCGTGTCAGAGGGTGTGCTTGTGCTTCCGTCCCTGAGGAACCAGTGGCTTTCGGTCAAGAAAGAGCATCTGCAGAAACAGAGGAATCGCATCTCCTGGAAGCTCGAGGGGATCTCCCCGGACAGGGAGTTGGTGGCTCTCCTGGCTGGGCTTGTCCGAGTGGTGGCTTGCAGCACGAGGAGACAGGTGGGCAGGGGGCCTCCACGGAGGGTGCGCTAGGACTCTTTGGGCGCCGTGTCCTGAACACAGTGGTTTGAGGAATGCACAAAACCCCCACGATGGTCAAGTGCCAAGTCCTGACTGGAGCCTATCGGGGCACCTGACCATTGGCGCAGCTCTCTGTGGCTTTTCCAGACATTGCTGTCCTGACATTGCAGGTGGTCTCCAGGCACTGCCTGAGGCTGACCCTCAACAAGACGAGGAGCATTCTTGAAGCCCCGAGACGATGTCCCGCAGACACGTGGATCCTGTTTGTGGCCCCTCATTCTTCGGTTTGGGTGATCTCTATCGGAGCGCGAGACGGTCACTTTGAGGGATCCCAGGGCGTGGCAGAGCTGGGTAAAGAGGCCCTCACGGATCGGAGGCCCTGGGCCCTTGGCCTCCAAGGCCACGAGTATCAAGACGCTAACGGGCAGACTTCCTGCAGCTTCCACACGGACATCTCCTCTGGCAAGCTCTTTTCCAGAGTGGTGCTGCGTGTTGCACACATGCCAGGGCCTTGAGACCTCACTGATATGCATGGCACTGGCCACGCATGGACAGGACAGGCTCCAGGGCTCATGTCCGTACTTGAGAATCTGGTGTGCCTGGCCTTGGTCCACAATGTGGCTGCAGCCCCGTTCTTCCCTCCACATCATGTGTGCAGAAGGGCCAGCCCCAAGAGTCCACAGACCTTGCCAACACTATCAGAGCAGACCGAGGTCCTGCCAACGCCACAAGAGAGCCACTCCGCCACGTAGCTTCTCTAGACAAAACCCAAACCCCATCTGTCCCGAGGACACCTTGGCTAGGCACATTCCAGATATCCTAACCCATTCTGTTTGGGGAGGGAGAGACACTACTTTCCACCCAGTCTGCAGAAGCTACGGGTAGATGTGCCCATAGAGCCAACTGAAGAACACAACACTAGGGCAGGTGAGATGTGGAGGCTTTCCAGCACAAGCTCCATCCACAGAGACATATCAGCGATCCACCTGTGGAACTCGGCACCTAGCAACATGGGGCGACAGATATATTTGTGCATAAGCGCGTGTGGATAGCGATAGAGATCGAGTTGGATGGAAGTGACCGAGATTAGACTTCTTTGGTTGCTTGCAACTGGCAACACATACGTGTTGGTCGTGGGTTTAGGGGTGGACTCAAGAAACCAAATCCACAATCTCTCGTCTCCCAGGGCATATGGGAAAGAGGTAGGGCCAGAATAAAAACCCAAGGAAATAACCCGGCGACGCCCACCTTAGGCTCCTAAAGGATTTGAACACATGCCTTTCCCCGGAGGTTCCGTACCCGTACTCTAAGAAGCATAAGCATGATCGTGAGACTGTGTGGACATCTGTAGGTGTCCACGTGTGAAAGAAAATGAGATAGAGGGAGAGGGAAAGAGACAGAACTCTGAAGAAAGGGAAAGAGAGACCAGGAGGAAGGGCAGGGGCAAAAAGCAAGGTTGGGGTGCAGTGACTCATTGCCTGCCTCCCATGATGAGCCTTAAATATGAATATGACCTCAGCTGAGAAGAGTGGCGTCAGGTACAATGTGCATGAAACGACTTCCACTTGTGCTCCACCTACATCCCTTGGAGGAATGCTTGCACAGAAGGCACCCTCCATGCAGGCGGAGGGGGATGACTGCTGGGAAGTGTTAGTGCTGCCTCTCTGGCTTGTCTGTGCCAGAAGCTGTGAACTAGACGTGGGCATGCCGATGGCTTCCACGGTCCGTCCCCGGCCCGGAAAGCATCGCCCGTCTCTGAGGATGGACAAGCATGACCGGACGGCTGGGGAACGGTATGGATCGTGACCAAGACACCGCACTGGGGAGGCAAAGATAGGTTTATTATAGAAATGGAGTGTCCCTTGGACCTTGAAAATCCAGGATGGATTTCCTCAAAGTTCCCTTTCGCCAGGGAGAGGAATGACCCCGCTAAAGGAAGATCACAAGGACGCTGACAGGGAATACCTGCCTTCTTCCTGAGAAGCGAGGGAATATCGTATGTAGAGAGGCATGCCGATAGACACCAACCAGAGAGAGGAAAAAAAAAAAGTGCAAAGGTTCTGGAAAGAACGACGTCGGTCCCCACATTTCTGGAATGCCTTCTGAGTCTGACTGTGGCCCCCGGAGCTGTCAATCTGTGTCCACTGGAAAGGCTCTGGGGCAAATACGCCAGGCAAAGTCCACAGGGCATTGTGGAGTTTGGATGGGACACGATCACTGGGCGGTGGGGACTTGTGGTCGTTTCCCGTTTGGCCGGTTCCGAGCCCTCCCAGCCCGGAGGGCTGGGCCACCCTGGGCTCCCTCAGTGGAGACATGTAGTGTGCTGTCTTGGTCTACATGCTCAGCTTCTGCAGATTGGACGTTCTGCTTCAGCAGGAGGCAAAGGCATGCGGAGGTGTCCTCCTTCGACCTCTCTTCCGTGCTCGGGTTTGCTGCCAGGGCCAGGGTTTCCCTGGCCCCAGAGTATAGGGTGATGGCAGGGATGGATGGAGGGCCGGTCTGTGTGTCCCGCCGGTGGTCAGTCAGGTGTCGTGGAGGGTGTGAACTGCCCAGTGTCCTTGAAGCCTTCAGGTGCCTTGTGGAGATTGATGACCATCGGGAATGCCACGGAGCCCCGTCCACGGGGCATTGAGGAACACCCTTCTTTCTTTCCAGAAGACAGTTGCTCCTTTAGGCCTCGGGCTTCCTCTGGAGCATGAGCATTGCTTCCTGTTCCTTGGCCTTGCTGTCCCGTAAGGACTGCCTCTCAGAAAAGGACGTCTGAATGAATGGGGAGTGGGGAGGACGAGGCCTCCCTGGTCCTAGGCCCGAGGCCATGTGGGATCGTGCAGCATGGCCAGCAGGGCCTGAAACTCGTCCTCACTGAGGGGTGCTTCCAGGGGTCCCGGAGGCTCCTCCGGCCGCAGATGCCCACTCGGAAAAGGCTGTGTGTCCTCCTCCCTCTCTGTGGCTGATAGAAGCTCCTCTAAGAAACTTGAGGCTTCTGCAGAAGATGGGTGCTGTGGGTCCAGG
>NW_022633578.1:0-5539 GCF_010015895.1 Lontra canadensis
GAGTCAATTATCATATGGTTTCACTTATTTGTGGAGCATAACAAATAACATGGAGGACATAGGGAGATGGAGAGGAGAAGGAAGTTAAGGGAAATTGAAGTGGAGATGAACCATGAGAGACTATGGATTCTGAAAAACAATCTAGGGTTTTGAAGGGGTGGGGGGAGGGAGGTTGGGTGAGCCAGGTGGTGGGTATGTGGGTATTATGGAGGGTACGTATTGCATGGAGCACTGGGTGTGGTGCATAAACAATGAATTCTGTTACGCTGAAAATAAAAAAAAAAAAAAGAAAGAAATGGGGGGAAAAAGCAGCTAGAAACAGAATGGAGAAGGATGAAGAACAGTTGTAAACAATATCACAGAAACTAAGGGGGAAGAATTTCACAGATGGAATGATATCCTTGTTAATTTTTATACGGATTTTTAGTTTATTTCCACAAAGTGGTCAGATTAGTTACTGTATCTCTTTATTTCTAAATGAATCTAATATAGTGGAAGGCCATAAAGTAGAATTGGATGAACTTTGAAATGATGTGTTTAAGCCCCAGCTCCACAAATTACCTGGTATGTGACCACTAGCCATGCACTCAGCTCATCTAGATATGTAAAATTAAAATAACAGCATTTACTTCCTAAGGCTGTAGAAGCACTAAAAATCCTACACATAGGAGTTGGAAAAGTGCCTAGCACATATCATTGTAAAGATCTAACAATATAAAATTGTTCTACTTTTCACTTGATAAGCTAGTAAATTCCTGTTAATATATACTTTTTATTTTTATATATTAATAATGTAACCTCTTTTTACTATAAAGACTTTGTTTTCCATTACAGTCCTTCATCCATGGGTTTCAGTTAATTCCCATAATCATCCAGCGTTAGCTTTTGAGCTTTTGTTTTCTTACGATTATAAACAATAAATGATGTTGTACTTTATCTCCTTAATTTATCTAAGAATTATCTCTGTGATTATGTGTTTACATAGCTTTGACTTTATTTTAGTCAAATTTTCTTTCTTTTTTCACCAGCTAATATTTTTCTCCCTCTTCCTACTTCCTTCTTTTAAATTTTCTCTACCTTAAATTTAAATTGACCAACATATACGAATTTATTGCATTCATAATTATTGTGCTAAGCATTCATTTTTAATATTTACTTTAATAGCCATTCCAAATATAAAATCTAACATGTTAAAATTTAAAACATAATTTCTTCCTATAAGCTTGCTGTTGCTATTTGTAGCAAATTATACTTTGTCAGGCATCTAAATTCATAATCTCAATGAACAAGCTGCTACTGCTGTGCTTGTTCTGTTGTATCCAAGATATCACCAGGTCTTCTTATTAACCATTTCTCTGCCATATCTCTAAGCCAAGCCCATTAACAACCCCCACCCGAGGGCACCTGTGGGTGGCTCAATCAGTTAAGCTTCTTCCTCCCTCTCAAGTCATGATCCCAGATTCCTGGATCAAGTGCTGTGTCAGGTTCCCTGCCTCAGCTGGGAGCCTGCTTCCCCCTCTACTGGTCTCTCCCCCTGCTTCTGCTCTCTCTCTCTGTTGAATAAATAAATAAATTAAAACAAAAACAAAAACAAAAACAAAAACACCACAAATGAAGGTGTTAAATTATCTTGAATTAAAAGTGGTATTATAATTTTAACTATATCTCCCACTTATCTCATGAAGACAAAATATACAGTGATATAGCTGTGAAATGTTTAAAAACACTAAAAAAACTGAAATGTTTAAAAACACTGAAGTAAAAAATGACTGATGTCTGTTTTTATTAGTACATGCTTATTTTTCTTTATTTTTGGGCAAATCTTTATTATGAGGTTCACTTTCTCCAAGTATGAAAATGGAGATAATACTTAAATGGTTACTGTGAAGATGAAAGGATAAAATAAGTATAAAATGTAGAATGAAAAGTGCACGGCAGACCTTCCATTTGTTTCCAGAAGGAAAAGTTCAATCTATTTTGCAATCCTGTAAGTTCCTGGAACAAAAATTATTATTTTTAAGTAAACACAATCTCCACCAAGCTGCTGTATTTCCAAAAAAGGATTCTAGGGATGTGGGACTAAGGTGAGAAATGGCAGCAGGAAGTCCCCAAACTAATCCTATGTAGACATATCACCAAACTACCACTTTCTAAATCATGGTGATTTCTTCCAATTACGTCCTACTATAAAGGTTATAAGGCATGGAAATCATGGTATGTGGATGACTGAGATAGTCAAACAGCAGCCATGTATATTATTTATAACTATTTATCCAAGAAGTATCCCCTTGATAACTGCACCATAATTATTCTTCTCCCTTTTTTCTGAAATGTTAAAATGAATAAGCCAATATCTTCTAAATTTTCCAAAATTACAAAATACTCTTCTATTCACATTCTTAACTTTGAATTTAAGGAGTATACAGACATTTGAAAATAGCATTAATATTTTAGTAATTTAAAACCTTTCCTCCAACCCAAATTGATTATGGAAATTTACAATTAACAAACAAGAAATGAAAAGGATTTAGGCAATCTCCGACTTTCTGACAGCTCATTCTAAATTGACCCCAAATTGTTGTTTTTTTTAACATATATTTATCACTTTTAAATGTGTTAATTGTGTTGCAAGCACTGCAGCTGGGATTAATTTAGGGAGTTTGAATTGCCTTCTCTACAGCTGGTGAACACTGAAGCAAAACTGTGAAATAAGCTTTGCTAAAAGAATTGGTTTGCAGTGTTAACTATTCAACCTTTCTTTCAGAATTCTTTCTAAGAAGTCTAGTCCTAAATTATAAAAGGAATTGTCTTTTTCTAACACTATGAACATGACTATGACATCTCGTTGTTTATGATGCTGGTTTTATGTGTATCCTCTCCAAGTTTAAACTTGCGAGTCTCTTGGAAAAGACAATGCATTCCAATAAAAAAGTGACAAAACAGGAAACCAACTAATACTTAAACATGATTGAGATTAAAAAAAAAAAAGATGGTTTAGAGCTTCTTTAATATGAATTAACTAATTACTTTTCATGTTTTTTTTTTCTTTTTCAGGGAAGCTAATGAAGTGTGTGTGTGTGTGTGTGTGTGTGTGTGTTTTAAAGATTTTATTTGTCAGAAAGAGAAAACAAAAGTGGGGGGAGAGGCAAGCAGAGGGAGAAGCAGGCTCACCACTGAGGAAGGAGACCAATGTGGGACTCCATCCCAGGACCAAGCCTAAGGCAGGTGCTTAACTGACTGAGCCACCCAGGCATCCGTATGTCCCTTTATCTTTACCTAGTAGAGACAAAATTCTGGAAGTCATTATTTTTAAAGCCTCAACCATCTTCCTTTTATTACTGTCCCTACAGATGTCTATAGGTATGTAAAAAGCATAAAATGCTTCTCCCTAAGCATAGGTAAAAATGATGAACAAGGTCCATCAACTCCCCCACCTTTCTCTCCCTCTCCTTCATATACAAATGGAATTTAGACAAGATAAGCATCTTCTCATCTGTTTCTTAGCCATTTGTGTCTTCTTTGGGAAATGTCTATTCATGTCTTCTGTCCATTTTTTAACTGGATTATTTGGGTTTTGGCTGTTGAGTTTTAGAAGTTCTTTATATATTTTGGATACTAACCCTTCATCAGATATGTCATTTGCAAGTATCTTCTCCCATTCAGGAGATCACCTTTCAGTTTTGTTGATTGTTTTCTTTGCTGTACAGAAGCTTTTTATTTTGGTGAAGTCCCAATAGCTTAATTTTGCCTTTATTTCCCTTGTCTCAGGAGACATATCTAGTAAAAGGGGCTAGGGCCAATTTCAAAGAGGTTATTGCCTGTGTTCTCCTCTAGGATTTGGGTGGTTTCCTGTTTCACATTTAGGCCTTTAATCCATTTTTATTTTATTTTATTTATTTTATTTTTTAAAAAAGATATTATTTGTTTATTTTTCAGAGAGAGAGAGCACAAGCAGGGCTAGTGGCAGAGGCAGAGGAGAAGCAGGCTCCCCACTGAACAAGGGGACTGATGCAGGACTTCATCCCAAGACCCTAGGATTATGACCTGAGCCAAAGGCAGATGCTTAACCTACTGAGCTACCCACATACCCCACAAGCCTTTTAATCCATTTTTAATTTACTTTTGTGGATGGTATAAGAAAGTGGTCCCCCTCCAAAAAAAGAAAAAAAAGAAAAATAGGTATTTGCATGCATACTTCTTTGAGTATTAATATACAGATAAGAAAGAAGTAATGGGTAAGGGTGGTCTCTAATACCATTTCCTCCTTAAATTACAAACAGACCTCAAAAATTAACTCTCTTAAAATTGAGTATTAGTTACCTAGAAGAAAAATACCCTACAAATACTTCATTACCTCTGGGTTTAATCTCTTATTAGCTCTGACCACAGAAAATATAATTTAATTATTTAACATTGAAGAAGAATTCCTAATTTACCACATAGTTTAATGATACAATATATAAAAATTGCTTTTCACATAAAAACAGACACATAGACCAGTGGAACAGAGTAGAGAGCCCAGAGATGGACCCTCAACTCTATGGTCAAATAATCTTCGACAAAACAGGAAAAAATATACAGTAGAAAAAAGTCTCTTCAATAAATGGTGCTGGGAAAACTGGACAGCTATATGTAGAAGAATGAAACTCAAACATTCTCTTACACCGTACACAAAGATAAACTCAAAATGGATAAAGGACCTCAACGTGAGACAGGAATCCATCAGAATCCTAGAGGAGAACATAGGCAGCAATCTCTTCGATATCAGCCAAAGCAACTTCTTTCAAGATATGTCTCCAAAGGCAAAGGAAACAAAAGCAAAAATAAACTTTTGGGACTTCATCAAAATCAAAAGATTCTGCACAGCAAAGGAAACAGTCAAGAAAACAAAGAGGCAACCCACGGAATGGGAGAAGATATTTGCAAATGACAGTACAGACAAAAGGTTGATATCCAGGATCTATAAAGAACTCCTCAAACTCAACACTCACAAAACAGATAATCATGTCCAAAAATGGGCAGAAGATATGAGCAGACACTTCTCCAATGAAGACATACAAATGGCTATCAGACACATGAAAAAATGTTCATCATCACTAACCATCAGGGAGATTCAAATTAAAACCACATTGAGATACCACCTTACACCACTTAGAATGGCCAAAATTAGCAAGACAGGAAACAATGTGTGTTGGAGGGTATGTGGAGAAAGGGGAACCCTCTCACACTGTTGGTGGAAATGCAAGTTGGAGCAGCCACTTTGGAGAACAGTGCAGAAATTCCTCAAGAAATTAAAAATAGAGCTTCCCTATGACCCTGCAATTGCACTACTGGGTATTTACCCCAAAGATACAGATGTAGTGAAAAGAAGGGCCATCTGTACCCCAATGTTTATAGCAGCAATGGCCATGGTTGCCAAACTGTGGAAAGAACCAAGATGCCCTTCAACGGACGAATGGTTAAGGAAGATGTGGTCCATATACACTATGGAATATTATGCCTCCATCAGAAAGGATGAATACCCAACTTTTGTAGCAAC
>NW_022633579.1:0-5536 GCF_010015895.1 Lontra canadensis
AATGAGTGGAAGAGAGTCTCCCCTACCGGGCATTCACGGATGTCAACAGAAGCCGCCCAGGCAGGTTGATGTCAGGACCTTCCTCTCTACCATGCTGCCCCTTCATGAAGTCAGTCCCCAGATTCCACGTCATTGCTTGAAAACCATGAAACGAATAATAAGACTGGGTGACCCTGATGTTAAATACAAAACGTGGATTTTCAAAGCCACCATGAGAGAGAGATCAACAGCTACACTCCCGCAGCACTCCGAGAGTCCTGTCATTTCCCCGTCCTGGGCAGGGCGATGTTTTACCACCGATGACCCATTTCTGTTTGGTGACTCCACCTGAGGAAGCTTCTCTCTTCTCCCTCACCTTGGTCGCAAGGGCACAGAGTCAGGAAAGGCTGGATCAGAGGGAGAGGCCACCAAAAGTTAGGCCCGTCATTCTGGCAATTTCACTATTAGGCGAAATGGAAATTTCCTAGAAGGGAGAGCTCACATAACTTAGTCCTGAAAAGAAAGTCAGTCTAGATGAAGTTATCTGGGGAAATGTTAGACTAGTTTAAGTCAATATGGGAAGGAAAAGCCAGTAGATGGAGATTATAACAAAGTTAATTATTTGCATCAGGGAACAAAGCTATGTTAGAGACGAATCTGATTCAGCCTTCCTTGAGCCTTATACTTCCCAAAAGGGTCAAACATCTTTGTTTCACTCTACTTAGTTGTTTATGTGACCAGAATTGAAGACAGTAAAATGCTGAATTGTAGCTTCAGCCACTCATTTGAAAAGAAGAAAATATCTTCCCTTTTGAATTATGATTTCTTGATGTTTGTGGTATCATTTATTAAAGGCAGAGAAAATAACAAGGCAAGTTCTTTATGGAAGGTAACAGAGAAGGCAAAATAGACAGGTAGAAATCACCTGTAATTCCACCAGCATCAATAACCATTGTTAATGTTTTCTAAATATTTGGGACATATTTTTCTTTTTTTTTTTTAAGATTTTATTTATTTATTTGACAGATAGAGATCACAAGTAGGCAGAGAGGCAGGCAGAGAGAGAGGAGGAAGCAGGCTCCTCGCTGAGCAGAGAGCCCGATGTGGGGCTCGATCCCAGGACCCTGGGATCATGACCTGAGCCGAAGGCAGAGGCTTAACCCACTGAGCCACCCAGGTGCCCCTTGGGACATATTTTTCTTAGCCTTGGGTCTTTCTCTGTATATGTGTGTATGTGTGTGTGTAAATACATATAGATTTCTTCTTACAAAATAAGTGTAAGTAGAACGGTAGTTTCCAGGGGCTGGGGGATAGGAGAATTTAGGGAATGGGGAGATGAATGCGTACAAACTTGCAAGTTCTGCAGATCTAATGCACAGTATAGTGATTATAGTCAATAGTGTATTGTAAACCTCAAAATTGCTAAGAGACTAGATCTTAATTGTTTTCACCACAAAAGGGAAATAACTATGTGACATAGTAGAGGTTTCAGCTAGTGCTATGGTGGTAATCACACGGCAATATACCAGTGTATCACATCACATTTTCTACCTTAAATTTACACACAGTTATATGTCGATTATATCTCAATAAAAAAACTGGGACTATACTATTATGAAACTTTCTCACCTCTTCCCTTGAACTTCACAGTATATTTTAAATGTGTTTCCACATCATTAAAAATTCCTTTATGATATAATTTTAATGATTGTCTAATTTTGTGTTCATTTTACGGGTATATCCCATACTTTCAAATCTAATTTACTTTCTTTTTTTATTACAGTAAAAAATACTGTGATCAATGTTCTGGAGCCTAACAATTCTCTGCTCATTTGTAATGATACCTTTGGTTTAAATTCTTAAAATTTGGGGCGCCTGGGTGGCTCAGTGGGTTAAACCTCTGCCTTCAGCTCAGGTCATGGCTCCAGGGTCCTGGGATCGAGCCCCACATCGGGCTCTCTGCTCAGCGGGGAGCCTGCTTTCTCCCCCTCTCTTCCTGCCTGCCTCTCTGCCTACTTGTGATCTCTCTCTCTCTTTGTCTCTCTCTGTTAAAGAAAGAAATAAATAAATCTTTAAAAAATAAATAAATAAATTCTTAAAATTTAAATTCTGGGGTTCCATGATATGCAAAAATATAAGGTTTTGATACATATTAATTTCCTTTCAAATGTATTCTATCAATGTACATATCTTGGGCAGCATGGGCATGTTTATCTTCCAGGATCCTGCACCAGACATTATGGTCCTCAAAACTCTTTTGGCAGGACAAATGGAACCGCAGTATGTAAATACTGCTTTGATTAGCAATTCTTGGTTTCATGTACAGCGGAACGTTTTACATATTGAGCAGTAAATTGCGTGTTTGCTCCCTTGCCCTTTCTTGTGCCAGAGGGATTTTTCTCAAATCTTTTGTGTTGCACAAAAGATTAGTACCCCCGTTCAATTTGATATGTAATTATACCCTTGTATTTTCCTGGAAAGGAATCCTATATTTCATATTATGTGCACCTACTATAAACCCTTTCTTCTACTTTTCAACAGTAATACCCAGCTGATGACGACATTGTTCTCGGTGTAGTGGCGCTATCCGAACACGCTGATGGGATGATGGGAATAACATGGACTCTTGTCTTCCTCCTCACCCCTGATGGGAATGCTGCTCTTCTGCTGGATCTTGTGAGTCATTTTAAACATAATGGATCTCTAGTTTACTTAAAAATTCTTTTCATCAGTAATTGATGTTGAGTTTTATCAATTGCCTTTTCAGTACATGTTAGTATGATCATTGGGTTTTTACCATTTGGTGCATTATACTAATACTAATACATTTCTTTACATTGATCCAATCCTTATATAAACTCAGTTTGATTATTTTTAACATGCTACTGGACTGATTTTGCTACATTTTTTCCCTCAGATGCTTATACCTATTTTCGTAGGAAAAATAGCATGTGGGCTCCTTTTCAGGTGCTAAATCTTAAAGATTCTCTTTTTTGGTCATTATATCACCTTGAAAATCATACACAAAAATATTTCCAACATTGTTTGTGTATAGAAATATTCAAAAAGCATAAAAATAAAAAGTTATACATAAATAATCAGGACAATGCATATTTGGGGCAAGTTCTCTGAAAACTGTTTCTTCCATGGTTTAGTTATTTCAGATTTAATACTTATTTCTGAATCCATTTAAATTCCCTACAGTTTCTAAGAAAATCACTTCATTCATTCAGTTTCCAGTACTCTCACGAGCTTTATTTTTTTTAATTTAAATTTATTTATTTATATTTAAATTCAACTAACATATAATGTACTTATCATTGCTTTCAGAGGTAGAGGTCAGTGATTCATCAGTCTTATATAATACCCAGTGCTCATTCTATCACATGCCCTCCTTAATGTCCATCACCCAGTTACCCTATCCCCCAACTCATCTCCCCTCCAGCAACCCTCAGTTTGTTTCCTACACTTAAGAGTACCTTATGGTTTGTCTCCCTCTCTGATTTCATCTTGTTTTATCTGTTCCTCTCTTCCCCTGTGATCCTCTGTTTTGTTTCTTAAATTCCACATATCAACAAGATCATATGATAATTGTCTTTCTCTGATTGACTTATTTCTCTTAGCATAATACCCTCTAGTTCCATCCACATCGTTGCAAATGGCAAGATTTCATCTTTTGATGGCTGCATAGTATTCCATTGTATATATATATACCACTTCTTCTTTATCCATTCATCGCTAGGTTCTTTCCATAGTTTGGCTCTTGTGGACATTGCTGCTATAAACATTGGGGTGCAGTTGCCCCTTTGGATCACTACATATGCATCTTTAGGGTAAATGTCCAGTAGTGCAATTGCTGGGTCATAGGGTAGCTCTATTTTCAACTTTTTGAGGAATTTCCATACTGTTTTCCAGAGTGGCTGCACCAGCTTGCATTCCCACCAACAGTGTAGGAGGGTTCCCCTTTCTCCATATCCTCGCCAACACCCATCATTTCCCGACTTATTAATTTTAGCCATTCTGACTGGTGTGAGGTGGTATCTCATTGTGCTTTTGATTTCTATTTCCCTGATGCTGAGTGATGTTGAGCACTTTTTCATGTGTCTGTTGGCCATCTGGATGTCTTCTTTGCAGAAATATCTATTCATGTCTTCTGCCCATTTCCTGATTGGATTATTTATTCTTTGGATGGTGAGATTGATAAGTTCTTTATAGATTTTGGATACTAGCCCTTTATCTGATGTGTCATTTGCTAAATACCTTCTCCCATTCTGTCGGTTGTCTGTTTGCTATGCAAAAGTTTTTCATCTTGATGAAGTCCCAATAGTTCATTTTTACCTTTGTTTCCCTTGCCTTTGGAGACATGTCTAGCAAGAAGTTGCTGTGGTCGAGGTCACAGAGTTTGCTGCCTGTGTTCTACTCTAGGATTTTGATGGATTTCTGTCTCACATTGAGGTCTTTCATTCATTTTGAGTTTATTTTCATGTATGGTGAACAGAATAGAGCAGGACACTGGATCCAGTATGTATTTTGGTCCAGTGCTTAGAAAACTAGATCCCAAAACTGTAAAGAAAGAAAAACTTATATATGTACAAAAATAAACTTAAATACAATGAAAGGATAGAATGTAATTTTAAAAATGAAAATTAAAAAAAAAATTAAACAAAAGAGTTGATAAAATAAGAAATTGGTTGAGGGGCGCCTGGGTGGCTCAGTGGGTTAAGCCTCTGCCTTTGGCTCAGGTCATGATCTCAGGATCCTGGGATCAAGCCCTGCATCAGGCTTCTGCTCAGCAGGGGTCCTGCTTCCCCCCCCCCCGCCGCACCCCCTGCCTCTGCCTGTCTCTGTGTCTACTTGTGATCTCTTTCTCTCTGTCAAATAAATAAATAAAATCTTTTTTAAAAAAAAGAACGTATTCATTAAGAAAAAAAGAAATTGGTTGAAAAAGGAAAGAGGAAAAATTTAAATTGAAGGACTAAAGAATCGTGGGGAAAAAATCATGAGTTCTATAGGCTGCATTCCCCTAGCACTGGAGTTTTGCAGTTCTAACTAATTAGTAAACTTGATCTTCCTGATCTTCTAGGGGAGGGGCCTTTTGCTTTGATTCTCAAGTGTATTTGCTCCCAATGGAATTATACTGCCCTTGCGTGGGGGCCAGGCTAAGTCACCTGCTCTGGTTTGCTCTATGTGGCTTTTGTTCCCTGAGGGCTTTCTTCACGCCTTTAGTCTTTTTTTTTTTTTAAAGATTTTATTTATTTATTAGTTAGAGAGAGAGAGAGAGAGAGCATGAGCACAGGCAGACAGAGTGGTAGGCAGAGGCAGAGGGAGAAGCAGGCTCCCCGCTGAGCAAGGAGCCCGATGTGGGACTCGATCCCAGGATGCTGGGATCATGACCTGAGCCGAAGGCAGCCGCTTAACCAACTGAGCCACCCAGGCGTCCCTCTTCACGCCTTTAGAGGATGAGAGTGAAAATGGCGGCCTCCCAGTCTCCAGCCCCAGAGCTGAGTGCTCGGGGCCCCCACTCCTCAGTGTGGCCTCAGAGAAAGGCAGCCCATCA
>NW_022633580.1:0-5534 GCF_010015895.1 Lontra canadensis
TACTACCCAGGTGCCACTGTGCACTGAGTTTTAATTACTAAAATAACTAAGATAAAATTATGACAGCATAAGATAAGCCTACCTGTGCTTTTATTTACAAAATTAATGTTGGGTCGCCTGGGTGGCTTAGTCAGTTAAGCGTCCAACTCTTGATTTCAGCTCAGGTCGCTATCTCAGGGTTGTGAGATCAAGTCCCACATCTGGCTCCGCACTCAGCCCAGAGGCGGCTTGAGATCCTCTCTCTCTCCCTCTCTCTCTTCCCCTCCCCACCGCTCATGTTACAAATAAATAAATAAGTCAGTAAATAAATAAGTAAATAAATAAAATCTTTAAAATTTTTTTTTATTTTTTATAAACATATAATGTATTTTTATCCCCAGGGGTACAGGTCTGTGAATCGCCAGGTTTACACACTTCACAGCACTCACCATAGCACAAACGCTCCCCAATGTCCATAACCCCACCCCCCTCTCCCAACCCCCTCCTCCCAGCAACCCTCAGTTTGTTTTGTGAGATTAAGAGTCACTTATGGTTTGTCTCCCTCCCAATCCCATCTTGTTTCATTTATTCTTCTCCTACCCCCTTAACCCCCCCATGTTGCATCTCCACTTCCTCATATCAGGGAGATCATATGATAGTTGTCTTTCTCTGATTGACTTATTTCGCTAAGCATGATACCCTCTAGTTCCATCCACGTCGTTGCAAATGGCAAGACTTCATTTCTTTTGATGGCTGCATAGTATTCCATTGTGTATATATACCGCCTCTTCTTTATCCATTTATCTGTTGATGGACATCTAGGTTCTTTCCATAGTTTGGCTATTGTAGACATTGCTGCTATAAACATTAGGGTGCATGTGCCCCTTTGGATCACTACGTTTGTATCTCTAGGGTAATTACCCAGTAGTGCAATTGCTGGTCATAGGGTAGCTCTATTTTCAACATTTTGAGGAACCTCCATGCTGTTTTCCAGAGTGGTTGCACCATCTTGCATTCCCACCAACAGTGTAGGAGGGTTCCCCTTTCTCCGCAATAAAATCTTTTTAAAAAGGATTTATTAAAATGAGAAGAAAGGGTAAGTAAGTATCTTAGAAAAATCTTATTGTTTTGGATATATTTGGTTAAATAAAATGTATTATTAAAGTGAATTTCACCTAAAAAAAGGTAATGCTGAAACACGTATTTCTGGAGATTAAATGTTTTAAATATACTATAAAATGAGAAAGTTATACACAGGGGCACCTGGGTGGTGCAGGTGGCTAAGTGTCCAACTCTTGGTTTCAGTTCAGGATCTCAGGGTCATGGGATAGAGCCCCCGCATTAGGTAGCAGAATCTGCTTGGGACTCTCTCTCCCCACTCCCTCTGCCCTCTCCCCGTGCCCCATTCCATGCTCTCTCTCAAACAAATAAATAAATCTTTTTTTTAAGTTTACACACAGCTTTATATTTATAATCACACACATACATGCATTCCTTTGTTTGAAAAAAGGGCCAAAATAAACATCCTGTCACAGGAGCCCCATGGGCTCTGCATCACTGCTTAATACTTCCTGTGCCATAGAAACCCCAGAAAGTTTTCTCCAGAGGGCTTCCACAGGGAAGGCCTTTTTTCCTCTCTATCTCCTTTTCAGCCTTCTTGCTTAAGTGAGACCAAACTGCAATTCTGGATTTGGTCACCAGGTGGCACGAGCCTCCAATTAAATTCTTTTTTTTTTTTTTTCAATGGGAAAAATATTCATTTGGCAAGATGAACAAATTCTACTTTGAATGGAGGTTATGAAACAGCATGTAAAATAAAATCATGATTAATTCCTTAATTCAGCAATAAACACTTTTAAAAACACTCCTTTAAAACTTTGATAATGAATTGACAATGTCAAATGAGCTCATCATAAAAGTCAATGAGATTTAAAGATTAAAAGATGTATGAAAAATTAGAGGGAACTTATTCACATTTACTGCAACACAAACTTTGTATACCAGGAGCTCTCTTGAATCAGGAAAGACATAAATAAATGAAAACAAAAAAGCTCATAGAAAACTATAGGAATGCTAAGAAACTTATGAAAAGATAGCCAACAGCAATAAACGGACAAATATAAAAGTCCTGATAATTTTATCTTCAGCTAAAAAAGATACATTGCATGATAAGGTTTGCTGCCACCCCATTCTTACAAAAAAGTGTGTATATCTGCTCACACGTATTGTGCATCTGCACATATTTTGCACATATACATTTGAGAAAAGCATCTGCAGAATGCACTCCAGACCATTAACAAAGGATGGCTCAGCAGGATGAAAGAAGGTAGATACAAGATCATTTTATTTTCCACATATACATACCATATTGTTTGATTCCTTTCAATTACAAACATACATTAGCTTTATAATTGAGGAAAATAAGTGAGATAAATTTTGGAAAACAGGAAACAACTTGCTATGATCTGATCCCTGATTTCATATAAATCTACTGACCTGAAAAGTAGTTCATTGCTAATTGCTAAGTTAAAAAAACAAACATGAGATATATGCAATATAATTCCAATTATTGTTTATAATACACCAAAGTGCAAAAGTATGCATATATGGGTAAGTGCAAGTGTGTCTAAAAGGATATGACTAAAAATAGACATACACACACACACACACACACACACATAGAGATACACACTTCCTCAGAGACCCTTACACTGGCAGCTTTCTTTTCATGAGACAGGGGTGGAACTTCCTGTCAGAAGTTCGGAGATCTAGGTAGCATCTGATTCTGCAGGGAAGCCTGCCTGTGCCATTCAAGCCTCCAGGTTGTCCAGTCAGTGGGTCAGACTAATGGCCCTGACCAGTGGCCCTCCCCAAATTCTTGCATAGCACCTCCAGAGATATTGAGAGATGTAGTTCTGGTTCTAACCAGCAAGTGCTGGTTATCTCAATATGGTACCTTTGTTGCAAAGGAAAATTATCAATTTTTGTAAAAAGAGACAAAGAAAATATGAAATAAATAGACCTAAATATTTTTAATTCATATGAATAGGAATTTATACATATACAGGAAAACATATATAGGAATATATAGAGAAAGAACACATATATTATATATATATATATATAGAGAGAGAGAGAGAGAGAGAGAGAGACTCAAACAGTATGTACGGTTTCATTTGTTGATAATGATTCCCAAAGCTGAGTACCCCACAACCGTTCGTTTATTCAGCACACATATATGGGACACCGGTAACTCAAGTCCATGTGTTCAACCCACTCTTTTCTCTGATCCCCAGACTCTCATTTCCAACTACCTACAAAACATATTCACTTGGAGACAAATGACTACAATTCCTTTCTATATGTATGGAGTGAGTGTGTGTATGTGTATGTGTTTCTCTGCTGTTGAACTGAAAATTAAAGAATCAGGATAACTTATTAAATAATAAAAAGAAATGGCACAATTACCCTTTCCTCTTTCCAACTTCATATGCTGCAATGAAAAAAAAATAGCACCAAAGCTCATAACTGTGTATACACTTCATGTCTTTTGTGTATATTTTTTATGCTCTTTATTACATTCATGCTATTTCTTCTACATTAAATCCCATTTTTATAGAAAAGAGAACACTGGAACTAGCATTTTTAACATTTCTTAAAGTCCTAGTATGTGCCAGACACTTTCTACTGTTTAACTGATATTCTCCATCAAAATCCTGTTAGGCAGCAATTTTGCTACTCAGCAATATCTATTTCCTCCACTATTATTTTCCATTTATATATACACTTGATAAAATATTGTATGTATGTACATGTGATAATAAAGATACATTTAACCATTATGAAAACTCTGCATTGATTAAAGAGCTGGGGGAACAAAAAAAAAGTTGCAGCCAAAATCTGTCATCTCAGCAGTCACCAATGCAGGGAGCAACCTGATGCCCAGAATTAAGTGAGCCACCAATGCTTTTTGCCTCCCCAACCCATCCACAACCACTCATAACCAAAACCATGTGATGGAGAATGGTTGGGTGGAGGGCAAGGCTAACCTGAGAGACTGTATTTTCAGGGAAAGAGAAAGTGCTAAAATAAGAAAAACCAGGTGCAACCAGAGCCAATGAGGACAACTGGAGCAATTATACAGAGTTCTGCTGATCTAAGTGCATTGTGATCAAATATGGGCACCATTGTGCTAGAAGATAATCAAATTGGAATTATCAGTTTAATGTTCAGTTTATAAGTTATATTTATAAGTTAATATTTTCAGTAGACTGTCTATTGTCTTTTCATTATAGACATTCATTTCTTCACTTTAAACTAATACTGTTCTCATGCCTTCTGCCAAACCATTTTTGTTCCCAGTGTATGAAAATGAATTGTGTCAATGGGAGAACAAGGATGCTTTGTATTCAGCCATATTTTTTTTGAGAATTTAATAGAGAGTATTCATAGCGAGACTACTTTCTTAGGGGATGGGAGTCAAACATCCTTTTTTTTTTTTTTAGTCTTTCAAAATTTACTAATTTTCATTATTTTTTCCACTTTCTATTTTAATTTTTAAAATTTATTTTCAGTGTAACAGTATTCACTGTTTTTACACCACACCCAGTGATCCATGCAATCCGTGCCCTCTCCAATACCCACCACCTGGTTCCCCCAACCTCCCACCCCCGCCCCTTCAAACCGCTCAGATTGTTTTTCAGAGTCCATAGTCTCTCATGGTTCACCTCCCCTTCCAATTTCCCTCAACTCCCTTCTCCTCTCTAACTCCCCTTGTCCTCCATGCTATTTGTTATGCTCCACAAATAAGTGAAACCATATGATAATTGACTCTCTCTGCTTGACTTATTTCACTCAGCATAATCTCTTCCAGTCCCGTCCATGTTGCTACAAAAGTTGGGTATTCATCCTTTCTGATGGAGGCATAATACTCCATAGTGTATATGGACCACATCTTCCTTATCCATTCGTCTGTTGAAGGGCATCTTGGTTCTTTCCACAGTTTGGCGACCGTGGCCATTGCTGCTATAAACATTGGGGTACAGGTGGCCCTTCTTTTCACTACATCTGTATCTTTGGGGTAAATACCCAGTAGTGCCATTGCAGGGTCATAGGGAAGCTCTATTTTTAATTTCTTGAGGAATCTCCACACTGTTCTCCAAAGTGGCTGCACCAACTTGCATTCCCACCAACAGTGTAAGAGGGTTCCCCTTTCTCCACATCCCCTCCAACACATGTTGTTTCCTGTCTTGTTAATTTTGGCCATTCTAAGTGGTGTAAGGTGGTATCTCAATGGGCTTTTAATTTGAATCTCCCTGATGGCTAGTGATGATGAACATTTTTTCATGTGTCTGAGAGCCAATTGTATGTCTTCATTGGAGAAGTGTCTGTTCATATCTTCTGCCCACTTTTTGATATAATTATCAGTTTTGTGCATGTTGAGTTTGAGAAGTTCTTTATAGATCCTGGATATCAACCTTTTGTCTGTACTGTCATTTGCAAATATCTTCTCCCATTCCGTGGGTTGCCTCTTTGTTTTGTTGACTGTTTCCTTT
>NW_022633581.1:0-5534 GCF_010015895.1 Lontra canadensis
GGTATACATTTTGAGGTGCATTCTGCTGTAGGCCTGCTAACTTTGGAACTGAAAGTCATCCTCTGTCCCCAGCAGATGAGGAAAATGAAAGGCAATGTGACTGGTCTAAGGTCACTTCTCAGGTCATGGCCAACCCAATGGTTTTTCCCTCCCAGATTCCAACTGTGGATTGGTGCTCAGTTCACTGGAACATCTGGCTTCCTAAGCCCTTCATAAATGTCCATTATTTTTTTGGTGTGTGTTTTCCCTCTGAGGGCTGGATTGAGACCATTTTCTCTAGTTCAGAGTTTTCAAGGACACTCTCAGAAACCAGTCTCAGTTTTCAGTGCAATGGTATTCCTTCTTCCGTTGTATTGCCAGGTCACAGCTCTTTTTCCTCCTGAGCCCATTAGTTTCTTGGTGCCTTTATCCCAAATCTATACCCAGCAAGCCTCACCCCTCCAGAGTCCTCATGAGCCAAGTATCAGGCCCTGTTTTTCTGCTACACCCTTAGGCTGTACTGATGCCTCACTATAATCTCCCTGTTCATAAAGGACCCAGAGGGTTCAGGTTAAAACTTGTAAAATCCTTTGGGAAATCAGTGTAGTTTGCAGCAGTGCCTCATGCCACTCCCCTCACAAGCTCCTCCAGCCCATTCATGTGGATTTCCAAGTAACCCTGTTTACCACATACAGGGGGCCACCAGCGCCTGCCTCTGCCCACATGTCAGGGCTGACTCAGGAACTCAGGCTCCCACCATACCCATTTTCATCTCCAGCCATCCCTCTTAAAAGGAGTTTGTGCTCTGCACACATCACAGAGATCCAGGAGGGCACAAGAAAGGGAAGCCACCAGCCTAATGAAACCCATACACTATTGACGCCTTCCATCCTGACTCAACCTACTGAGGAAGAGAACATGAGGAGACCCCTGCAGGTGTGGACAAAGCCCTGTCCTTGCTGTTCATTTTCCTGGCATTCAAAATGCCTCTTTGTTGCTGTCATACTGGTGCTGATAAATCACTATTTTGTGCTGAAAGTGGTGAACATTTTTGGATTGGACCGCTGACACCTTGTTTCTCCATGTGGTCCATGAACAAGTGGCTTTGGCATACAGAAAACCAAGGAATACAGATGTTGTGAAAAGAAGGGCCATATGTACCCCGAGGTTCATAGTAGCAATGTCCACAATAGCCAAACTGTGGAAAGAGCCAAGATGCCCTTCAACAGAAGATGGATAGAGAAGCTTTGGTCCATATATACAATGGAATATTATTCAGCCATCAGAAAGGATGAATACCTAACTTTTGCATCAACATGGATGGGACTGGAGGACATGGTGCTGAGTGAAAGAAGTCAAGCAGAGAGTCAATTAGCATATGGTTTCACTTGTGGAACCTAAGGATTAACATGGAGGACATTGGAGGAAGGAAAGGAACAGTGAATTGGGGGAAATCTGAGTGGGAGATGAACCAAGAGAGACTGTGGACTCTCAGAAACAAGCTGAGGGTTTTGGAGGGGAGATGTGTGAGCCTGGTGGGAGTTATTAAGGAGGGCACATAATGCATGGAGCACTTGTTGTACATAAACAATCTTAGAACACTGCAACAAAAACTAATGATACATTTAATGGTGACTATCATAACACAATAATGAAAAAAAATCAAGGGATATGTTCAAGAAATTTGTGCACCCACCTCCATGTTCAAAGACAATTATTTCTTCTTCTTCTTCGTCTTCGTCTTCGACTTCGTCTTCTTCGTCTTCTTCTTCGTCTTCGTCTTCATCTTCTTCTTCTTCCAAAACTAAGTGTATGCAGGGATAGAGATATAGAAAGATACTACAAAAAAGATATATTTTTCCCTTCTGTGTGGAATCTGAAACCAAGAAGAGAAAAGCGAACTCAGCAAAAGCCTTCAGATTGAAGGAACCAGAAGCAGAGGGCAGAGGGTGGGGCAGGGATTGAGTGAATTGTGGAGAGCTACAAACTTCCAGTTGTAAGAGAAAGATATAAGAGGGATGTCATGTACAATCTTATGACTACAGCTCATACTGCTCTATGGCATATTTGAGAGTTGTTCAGAGAGCCAGTTTGGAGAGTTCTCATGACCCAAAGAAGAACCTTTCCTTTCTTTGCTCTTTCCTTTCTCTTTGTATTTCTAAAAGATGATGGCGGTCAACTCAACTTATTCTGGTCATCCTTTTAGGGCCTAGGAAAATGAAATCATTGCGTTGTGTAGCTGAGATGGTGCTCAATGTCAATTCCTTCAGTACAACTGGGGCCAAAGATATTTTACTATTCATAATGAGCCTCAGGAAAGTTGACTTGGCAAAGGAAGGACACATAAACTAAACTGAAACAGCATAACCTAAAGTCATTAGATTATGATAGGCATAGTAACATCCACAACACCACAACACATGCATCAACACTGGGTTCTGAGTTGAAAAATCAGTGAATGAAAATTCAAGTAGATGAAGTAGAATGTTCAATTTGGGTTTTGTTTCAAAAAACATGATCAAGGAATAAAATGTCTCAAGACATTAACTCTGAAAATTACCTTCTCACATAAAGTTGTCCTGTTTGGGGCAATTCTGATTTTAAACCTTGAAAAAGGCACAGAAGGACAACATTTTGTTTGCTCCATGTTTTCTCAAGGAAAATGGCTGAAGTCAAATGGCTGAGATAGGACCTACCTGTAAGGGTATAAATGGCCAGATGAAATGGTCCTGTGTTCATTTCTCCATCTTAGCAAATTACACTTTCCGGTGTAATTTATTGTTAGGTCATGAAGTCCATGAAGTTCAAGGAGTACATTCTAAATGTCTTAAATGCATTAATATCTTTGTCCAACCTCCCTGGAACCCACCTTCGCAACTCATTGCATCTTGTAAAACTAACCCTCTTTAGCATGACTCAGACTCTTCCCATGAGTGCCTCCTTCCAGCCCTTGGCAAACACCATTCTACATTCTGTCCTTCGGAATCTACGTTATGTAGGTCCTAAGAGTGGAGTCAAAGTTGGTATTTTCATGGATACTCCTTTCACTTAGCATACTATCCTCAACATTTGCCCATATGGTGGCGCATACCAATATTTTCTTCCTCTTTACAGAATGAATACTATCCCAACAACTGTATATACAACACCTTTTCCTCCATGGAGAGTTATTTGGATTGCGTTCATGGATTAGCTTTTAGGAACAATGCTGCCATGAAAAGGTGTGTTCAGATAAGTCTTCAAGACTATGCTGTCCATTAATTTGTTTATCTACAGCAGAAGTACAATTACTAAAACACATGGCATTTCTAAAGTTGATTTTTATGAAGGACTGCCTTATTAATACCACAACAATGCCCTTAAATATTCCTATCACACACAATGAACATGGTTCCAACTTCTCTGCATCTTTGCCAACACTTGAACTTTTCGTGTATTCTAAGTCTTCCCCCTGCCTGTACCCATGGCGAGTCAACTTCATGGCTGTGAAATGGTATCTCATTGCTTGTTATAATTAGGATTTCCTGAAATATTAGTGCTGGAAGTATCCTTTCCAATTTCCTTCCATGTATATAGCTTAGAGGTTATTTCTCTTCCCCATATGTACATTCACACATCACATTTTATTTTTTAATTAATTAATTTATTTATTTTGGTGGTGTTGAGCTTCTCAGATCTCTAGATATTGTGGATATTGAGCCCTGTCAGATACATGGTTTGCAAACATGCTCTCCCGACTTCTGGACTGTGCTTGCCCTTGGTTGATAATGTCATTCAAGTCACAAGGATTTTAAGTATTCTGAATGTCGAGTGTGTGAGTTTCCTTTTCTTTTCCATCCTGTGCCTTGCAGGTCGTATCCATGCAATCATTGCCCAGTCCTATTTTGTGAAGCTGAGGAAGATGAATGCTGCAGAGCTCAGAATTCAGAGATGAAACAGGATCATTGGTGGAGGCAGGCAGCAGCATGAACTGGAGAAGCACAGGCCCCATGCTGGGGTCCTGACCAGATGCAATGGCGTGGTGATAGGAATAGGTACGGTGGGCGAGCAGGAGCCGTGTACTGGAAATAGTACCGTGCCCATTTGGGGCACCACATGTGTGGTGATGGGAGCAGTGAGACCTAGGACTGGACTTGTCCCCAAGCTCAGCCCTTCTTCAAAGGGAGCCTTTTATTGCACCCTGCTCCAGTCCTGTTTGAAGGGTTTCTTAATCCGACGAGGGACATAGACTTCTGCCATGACAAAAGGTGATGATAGTGATGTTGTGACACCTGTCTCCGAGGAACTTCTCATCCCTCTGTCGTGAGCCACTGTGATAGGTGAGCCCCTGTCTGGAGTCAGTCGCCAAGAAGGTTCGAATGCCTCAAGGACACTGGAGCAACCTCCAAGAGGGACCAGTCTGTCATTGCCATGCTGAGCTGAATTCAGGTAAGACCTTTGTACCCTTGTTGTGTGTTCCCAGTTCATGGTCACATAGTTCTGCAGGTTCGTCTATGGGAGAGAGGGCAGGGTCGTGTCTGAAGGTGAGCTGGAGAGCTCTCGCACCTCCAAGACTGAGATGGAGACCCTGCCCCTAGTCATCCCTCAAGTGAACAAAGGGATGGATGTCATCCAGGATCAAACCTCCAGCCACTTGTATTCATGCCACCTTTCTGGAAAACTTGTAGTTAGGCCCTTGTAAAGGATGGATAGGGCACACCTGTAGTATCTCCTGTAGCAAGTATGGATGTTACCTGCTTGAGGTGAGTCATCTTGAAGAAAAAATGTATTTGCCCCCCTGTGAAGAGTGCTCCGAATTGACTAGAAGGGCATGAAGACTGCAACTGGTGAAAGCCTGTTTGAAAAACTCTTTAGGGCTGAAAAAGGCAGAGTGTCCTGAGAATTGCCTCCTCATGAATAGGCTATGTCATTTCCTTGCTTGAGGGAAGACAAGAAATCATCCTGTAATTTCCACATTGAAAATCAAGAAAACACAGTACCTTTGACTTTATTTTCTTGTTGTTGTTGTTGTTGTTGTTGAAAGTCAGTAAGGTACCATACAGTACCTCATTAGCTTCCGAGGTAGTGCCCAATTATTCATTAGTTGCGAATCACCCCCAGAGCTCATCCCATCATATGCTCTCCTTTATGCTCCTGCCCAAATTGCCCCATACCCCCACCTACCTGCACTCCAGCAACCCTCTGCTTGTTTCTTAGGTAAGAGCCTCTCATCCTTTTTCTCCCTCTCTGGTGGTTTCCCATTCAGTTTTCCCTCCCTTCCCCTGTGATTATCAAATGGCTTCACTCATAGGTGGAACTTAAGACCCGGCAGGGCTTTCTTTCAGTGATGTTATTTTGTATCTTTCCATGTTTGACCACATTTCCCTTTTCCTGAGAAATGACCCATTCCAGCGATGTGTCCATTGTGTCTGGAGGGACTGGGGTTCTTCACTCTTTCTCAGTGAGTTGGGATCCTGAATCGGGCGTGGATAGAACCTCCTCTGTGTTACTGCTCAATTGGTGCCATTGTGGGGTCTCCATTTCCTTCTTTGTGCTATCCTACCACCACCCCCCCC
>NW_022633582.1:0-5533 GCF_010015895.1 Lontra canadensis
AAAAAAATGAAGTCTTGCCATTTGCAATGACGTGGGTGAAATGAGAGGGCATTATGCTAAGCAAAATGAGTCCATCATAGAAAGACAATTATCATATGATCTCACTGATAAGGGGAATTTAAGAAAAAAGGCAGGGGACCAGAGGGGAAGAGAGAAAAAAAATGACACAAGATGAAACAAGAGAGGAAGACAAACCATAAGAGACTCCTAATCTCAGGAAACAAACTGAGGATTGTTGGATGGGAAGGAGGGGAAAGGATGGCTGGGTGATGGACGTTGGGGAGGATATGTATTGCGGTGAGCGCTGTGTGTTATGTAAGACTGATGAATCACATATCTGTACCCCTAAAACAAGTAATACAAGATATGTTAATAATAAAAAATAAACGCTCCCATTAGGAGTGGCCCTGATATCAAGGGCTCTCCACTAAGGCATCCATCTATTACTTTCTCAGTTATTTTCTTTCTAGAATATTAAAGAGAGCTTTGTACAGTAAGAATTTGGATAAAGTAGATTTGCCATTGACCAACAAGAGTAACTATTCACTTTTCAAAAAAAAAGTTCAAATTACTATATTTTTTCCAACTAAGTCACACTTAGTATATTTCAAACTAAGCTCCTATTAAAAACAAAACAAAAAAAAAACTCATTTGAAATATAATATCCAGAACTTATACATGACAGAAACTTTGGTTATTTAGCTATTTGGATACTGAAGATTGATAGATTGAAGCTACCAAGCATAGGATGAAGCTACAAAGCAAAGACAAGATGAGGCATAGAAGAATAAGATGTGACAGACTTCACAATCTTTCTCTCCACTAAGAGTAATTTATACATATCAAAGAATGAGATTACAAAAAATAAAACTATTTGCTTCATTTCACCTCTTTATTACTCACCTGTTTCTTAACAACAACAAAAAAAGCATCTTTTTTTCTTTAAATCGAACCACCATTATTTTTAAAATCTCACTAAATAAAAAAGAAAGGAATAGATGCTTTCACTGAGTGTACAAAATTAAAGTTACTCTACCACCAAATCCATTAACCTCTCCAAGAGTCCACTCTGTTGCTAACATTGATAACGTCTGTTAAACGTAAGTGCTGAGAAGAAGATAAATGAAGATGAGAAGAGAGATAGGATAGAAATAGAAGAGAAAACTGGCATCTGCCTTCTAATCGACACCACTGGGATTTCCTAGAAAGTAAATACACCATAAGTCATGTCAATTAATCACACTACACCAGTCCCCAGCCAGAGGACTGGCAACCTTAGAGGAGGGGAACTGGAATAATCACAGTATAACATCAGGCTTATCTGAGACAACACTGGGCAGAAGAGCCCACTTAAAGTTGTGGTCAGAATGTACCACCAACATTTCATTAACCAACTCCACAATGAAGTTTGGCTACCATAGGTGTACCAGTGTTTGAAATTCACTATACAGTAAGAAAAAAAAAAAAGATTCTGAATAATGTTCAGGAGATGGCAGAAGATCTAAAAGCTGAAGGATGCCAGCAAAGAGATAAACATTGTCACTTCAAGGGACAGAATCAGAATCTGATTTAAGAACATTTCTTGCACTTTTCTTTAATTGTATTTGCTCATTTTTATATTGCCCCTCCTGTTTATGCAGAGCATTGGCATATGGATGAATGAAAGAATGAAATGTCTAAAAACACAAGTTATATTTTATGAAGTTAATTAACACTTTGGCAGAATAAATGAGGTGTTTTAATGTCTTTTGCCTCTGCCCTAACCCTCATATTCTCTCCCAAACCCTTGCTTTTGGTTTCAGTCAACATTTGAAGACTGGTCAGCTATATGGTTCTCTTCCTTTTCTCAACCTCCTGCTCTTTACTCAAGTAGTGGCTGAAAGGGTATGGAAATTTATACTCCTTCCAGAATTATGAACACCGGAATAGACATATGAGCCATTGTTTGAGATGGTGGCTAGAATGATATTCTGCTAGGATCAAAGATTAGCATCCAATCCAATCTGCTGGTACTCATGCTGGATCTCTCGTAACATATTCTGAATAGGACCAGTGGTGAGTGGAGTGTTTCTACTTTCAATTAACAAAGAACTATTAAACACAAAATATCTCTTAGTCCTGAACTTCCCTATATCCATCTCTGTCCCTAACCTAAGATTATAAAAATGACTTCTAATATATTCTTCCAATACTTGTATAGCTTTACCTCTTAAATTTAGATCTATGGTCCATTTCAAGGTAATTTACTTTGTATGTTCGTATGGTGTTATTTTTTCTTTGTTTTTGCATATTGATAAATTGATATCCAACTTTTCTATCACTAACTGCTGAAAAGACTCTCCTATAATGCATTCCCAACTTTACCAAAAATCAGCTCTGTACCATTGATCTCTATGTCTGTCTTTATGTCAATACTACCTGGTTTAACTAATGTAGATTTAAAGGAAGTTTCGAATTCAAGGAGGTTAAGTCCTTCAATTTTGTTCTACTTTTTCAAATTGTTTTGGCTCTTCTGGTTTCATTTCCATTTAAATTTTCAAATCAGGTTAGCAACTTTATAAATATATTTCAAAGTTTAGAATAGTTTTGGGTTTCTGAAAAAATTACAAAGATTTCTCTGATATTAAATTCTGACATTCTCAGTTTCTCTGATATGAAATTCTAACATTATTATGGCATATGTGTCACAATTATGAACCAAGATTGATATATTGTTAGCCAAAGTCCATACTTGATTTGGATTTCTTCAGTTTTCCCTTCATGTCTTTTTTCTATTCTGGGATGTCATCCAGGCACCACATTATGTACATTAAGTTGTCTGTTTAAGTGTCTCTTTCTGTGGCGGTTTCTTAGACTTTCCTTTTGATGGTCTTGACAGTTTTGAGGAATACTGGTCAGGAATTTTGTAAAATGCCCCTCTACTGTGATTTATCTGACTTTTCTCTGAGGATATGGGTTTTGGGAATGAAGACCACTCAGGTGAAGTGCTATTTTCATCAAGTCATACGAAGGATACATTCTATCAGCATGATATGTCTATCAATTTTAACCTTGATGACTTGGCCGAGGTACTCTTTGTAAGATTTCTTTAAGTTTACACCTTCTATCACCTTCTATATACACTTCTACCACTCCACCTTCTATCGTGTACTCTTTGGAAGGAGGATACTATGAGCAGACTACATTTAGGAAATGGCATATAGGCATACCTCATTTTATTGCACTTCACTTTATTGAGCTTTGCAAGTACTGCATTTTTTTACAGATTGGGTTTTGGTAACCTTGTACTGCATTTTTTTACATATTGGTTTTGGCAGCCTTGAATTGGGCAAGTCTAATGGCACCATAACTAGAAGCTGTTGAAGACGTATGCTTATTCTCTAAAGACTCATGCTTAACACTTACAGATTAAAAGAAGGTTGTGGCTTTTCAATGACCCTGATTATATCTGAAATTCTTGTCCATTTCTGCTTTCTCTTATATCTTCTACTTCTTATTTCATAAGTTTTGTTTCCTTTCATGGTTGGTTCTGTTGGACCATATGCTGGTTTTTATTCTTAGCAAAACTACTACAATGATTTCCTTATACCAAGAATGACTGTACCCTCCTTTAGAGCAGCTCAGTATTTATGTCTGCCAGGAGGCTGGAGCCCTACCAGTCACAGACCACCTCGAACCACATTCATAACTTGTTGTTGGTTGACAGACCTCTAGCTAGTCAAACTGCATCGACCTGTTCCTTCACTTTCTCCTTTCCACTCCTTCCCTGCAGGCTCCTGAGTTTGAGGAAAACAGTGTGTCTTACCTTGTCAGGCTCCTTGGGGTCCTAAAGTAATATGTGCAGATTTCCCGTAAAATTCTTGTGATGGTTACTTTTACATATCGCTTGGTTTGCCTCACAGTGTCCAGACATTTTGTCCAGCATTATTCCAGATATTTCTGTGAGAGAATGTTTTCTGGATGTGATTAATACTTGAAACAGTGGATTTTGAGTAAAGCATAAGTCTTTCCCTAATGTGATTGGGCCTCACCTTATCAATCAAAGGCCTAACTAGAACAAAAGACTAAGTGTCCCAGAGGAAGAAGGTTATTATGCCAGCAGACCACTCCAAACTTGAACTGCAATATTTTCTCTTCCTAGGTCTCCAGACTAATAACATTTGTTATTAGTTAAAATACCTGTAGGATTTTGGGGCAGACGTCTGGCTTGCTCAGTGGGTTAAGACTCTGCCTTCAGCTCAGGTCATGAACTCAGGGTCCTGGGATGGAGCCCCACATCGGGCTCTCTGCTCGCCAGGGAGCCTGCTTCCCCCTCTCTCTGCCTGCCTCTCCCCCCCACTTGTGATTTCTCTCTCCGTCAAATAAATAAATAAATAAAATCTTAAAAAAAGCCTGTGACATTTTAACTTATGGAGGTGACTGTGTGATGACACAAAGACACAAATGGCATTGAGGTACTTTCGTTATTTGCATTTCCCCAGAAGAGGGGGGCATGACATTTCACACAAGTGATGAAACACCAACTTTGTCAGGGGACAGAAGTAGGAGTCAAGTCAAAGAATAGCCCAAAGCAAGGCAGAACAGGAGAAACAGTCTACGACTGGCCAGTTTGAATAATTGCACCAGCTCTAGGCTATAAGGGTGGTTTTCAGTTGTCTGACACCAATCTTTCTTTCTTTTTTTAATTTCTTTCCAGCATAACAGTATTCATTGGTTTTGCACCACACCCAGTGCTCCATACAATCTGTGCCCTCTCAAATATCCACGACCTGCTTCCCCCAACCTCCCACCCCCGGCCCCTTCAAAACCCTTAGATTGTTTCTCAGAGTCCACAGACACCTATCTTTGCAGTGAATTAGAATGAAAGGACTATTCGTTTGGTGTGTGGGAGTGAGATAAAGGAAGTGTTGAGGGTATGGCCTTGGGATTGGTTGGTTTGCATATAAAGGTATGTCAACAGCTGATTATTATCTCCATGAATAGAACAGCTTCTTTTTGCCTCCTTACCCTCTCCTTACCTCCAGTAAGATGTCTAGTCACCATAAAATACAGAAAATGAGAAATCTGATTAACATAGCCTGGAATTGCCATATTAGCTCTTCCAGGGTATGAGCCTGCCAGCCCACCCTGTAGATTTTGGATTGCTACTCTCCATAATCATGAGCCAATTCCTTAAAATAAAACTCTTTCTCTCTCTCTCTCTCTGTATAGATATAGATATAGATATAGATATAGATATAGATATAGATAGATAGATAGATATAGACATAGATATAGATCCCATATATTTCCATGCAGACATCCAGCTGGTTCTCTGGAGAACCCTCACTAATACAGCCACCTTTCTGTGGCCTTTGCAATATCTGTTGAAGCCCAGTTATGAGCTCTAAGAATATCCTTGCAGCAAAAACAACTTTGGGAATCAGATATTCTGATTTTACTTCAAGTGCAGGGTTTCTCACAGAATTTGGCCTTCTAGATCAATGCTCTCTTTCATCCTCCTTGATACCTTTATGTTGCCTTTTTTTTTTTT
>NW_022633583.1:0-5523 GCF_010015895.1 Lontra canadensis
AAAGACAACAAGAAAGAATCCACTTTCAGGCACAGGACAGGACCCATGACCAGGCAGGTCACCCAGGAAGGGACAAGGACCATCAAGGTGGCGCCCGCCTGCACAGCTTCAGAAACCTGCAGATGGAAAGAACCCTGAGAAGAACAGGTTGGGGGGAGGGGCGGAGCAACACATGGGAAGGCGTGATGGTGCTGGGGGTGGGGGAGGGGGCACACTCTCCTGGGGCGGGGGTGGGGGGCGATGACTCAGCAGTTTCACTTCCTGGTGGGCTGAGGCTCATGGGAGATATGCAGATGAGCCCAGAGCACCATGGGAAAGGGCCCTTTATATTCCCAGGTGGGCTGCTTCCCCTCCTTTCTGGGGGGCACCCACAGGAGGGCGGTGCCAAGCAGGGTGAGAACCCTTTGGGCTGAGGAGAGGGTCTGGGGGACACGGGCTGGCGGCCTGGGGTGGGCTGAGAGGCTGAAGCACCCAGGCGGCCCAGCCTGGCCTGTGGCGGGGTGGGGGGTTGGTTCCATGCGGTTCCCTCGGCGTCCATCAGCTTCCATCGGGTTTCGTCAGCTTCCGTGAGGACCCCTCAGCTCCTGTCAGCTTCCGTCAGATCCTGTCAGGTTCCCTCAGCTTCCTTCAGCTTCTGTGAGGTTCTGTCAGGATCTGTCAGGATCCCTCAGCTTCTGTCCGCTTCCCTCAGTTTCCCTCCGGTTCTCTCAGGTTCCTTCAGCTTCTGTCAGGTCCCGTCAGCTTCCCTCAGGTTCTGTCGGGATTCATCTGGTTCTCGGAGGTTCTGCTGACTGGGTGCCGGGGTGTCGGGGGTGGGGGGCGGGGAGGGCCGCGTGCCCCACGGGCCTGGGAGCAGCTACAAGCAGGGCGGGGCTGAAAGGGCCGGGTCTCAACCCATCGCCCCCCTGCCCGTGCTCCTCCCGGCGATCGGCGACCGGTGACCGTCCCACTCTGCCTGCTAGGGGGGCCCCCAACCTCAGTTGCTTGTCCTTTGCAGCCTCCCAGAGAATAGCGCCATCGCGTAAGCTGCAGAATTTTCCAGAAGTCCGACGTCCCCGACCTCCGCGGGTCCCTGTTGCATCGGCCCGGCCCAGATACCCGCAGGAGGATCCCCTTCCTTTCCCCGCACCCGGGCGCGCGCCCCCCCACCCCCCGCACGGCCATGTGCCCCCCGGTCAGTGCGCGGCACGGGGCCGAGGGCATGTCTTACCTCCACGCATCCTGGCTGTATCAGCTGCAACACGGGGCCCAGCCAGGGGTTTGCTTCGCGTGCTTCAAGACCGCCTTTCTGGAACTCCGAGACCTGCTGGAGTTGGAAGACTGGGAGGACGAAGACTGGGACCCCGAGCTGGCGGAGCACGAGGCGGCGGGGCCTGAGCAGGAGGGGTCCCCGGGCTCGGGGCTCGGCTGGGGGCAGGGCCAAGGTGACCCCGCACAGGGGGGTGCGGCGGGCTGGGGGCCGGGGCCCCTGGCGCCAGCCCCTGCGGGGTCCGAGGAGGCCGGCCTGGACCACCACTTTGTGCCCACTGAGCTGGAGCCTCAGGACGCGGCCCCCCTGGGCCTGGGGCCCGAGGACGCGGACTGGACGCAGAGCCTCCCCTGGAGACTCGAGGGGCCCCCCACCTGCTCGCACTGGCCGAGCCTCCCTCCTCCGTGGCAGGGCTTTCTCAAGGTGGACCTGCCCCCGGGGGAGCCCATGGTGCTGGAGCTGGGCGCCACCCGGGCCGTGGACCCCGCCGAGGCCGAGGCCTGGCTCAGGGACCTGCAGGTCATCTCCATGGTGGGCTGCTACGACGCCATCTACCTCCGGAAGATGACGCCGGGCTGGACGCGGAGGACGCCGGGCCAGGGCTGGCGGGTGCTGCTGGAGCCCGACGAGGTGTGGGTGGTGAGGCTGCAGGATGCGCCGCGGGAGCAGGACCTGCACAGGTGGCAGCTGAGCGTCCTGGAGTCCTCGCTTCCGGGCCAGACCGAAGAGCTGGTCCCCGCGGCCTCGGCCCTGCTCAAGATGGGCTTCACCATCCTCTCCTACTCGCCCTGGGCCACGAGGGAGGCGGAGGAGGGGGCCTCGGCGTCCAGGCCGCAGTCCTCGTCCTCCCAGGGCCGCGGTTCTGGGGCGGCTGAGGCCCGGAGCCCCGGGCCCGGGGCGTCCGGGGGGCCCGGGGAGGGCCCGGCTGCCGGGGCAGCCTCGGCCCTGGGGCAGCTGCCCCCGCTCCAGCCCTTCGGCCCAGGGCCCCGGGACTGAGGGACGGAGGCCCAAGCGGCCGCTCCCGTCCTGGCTGTCCCCTCCCCACGACAGCCGGGGGAGCGGCGGCAAGGGAGACAGGGGACTCGTGCCTGGGGAGGAAGAACGGGGAGCTGCCCGGGGACTGAGAAAGGGGACCCACCGCCGCCTCCGTGGAAGGGACCCAGGGGCGCGGGACCGGGAGAGAAGTTCTTCTCCGTCAGAGGCCGCGGAGCGAGGAGCGTGACCGCCCCGGGACACGCCTGGTGAGTGGCTGCGGGACACGTGTCTGGGCGCCAGCCCTGCCCTGGACACACGCAGGCAGGTCTCCGGTGGGGCCCGTGTCCCAGGAGCACGCGGACGTGGGGGCGACGGGGATGCGGCCTTGCCTTTGCCTGGATGGTGTCTGGGGCCCCACGGGACCCTCCCCGCCGCCGTGGGGCCTCCGGTCCGCCCCGGGAGACGCCTGGCTTCAGATGTTGGCCCTTCTATGCAGTCAGAACGTTTAGTACCTGTTTCTTTGTGTGTTGTTTTTTAACTAAATAAAGTTCGAAGAGGTTTGCTTCAGGCCCCTGGGCTGAGTCATCATTCTGTTGGTCCCTGTTGTTTGAGATCGTCATCTCTTTGTCTTGCATGAGCCACCGTGACAGGTTTAAGTCTCCCAGGAGCAGGAGGCAGAGGTGGGGACAGCAGAGGCCCCTTGAGTCCGTGTTTTGGCTCACAGTAAGAGTTTGTTTCACGAATGTTTGTCAGATTATTTATAAACAAACGCACGCGCGCTTAAAGCGCATATTGTGAACAATAATGACTGTGTCATCAAACACAGATTTTAATCAATCTAAATCTGTGTCCTGATTAAAAAAATTTTTTCAGGCAGAACATGTGTGAGGAATGCTAATATAATCAGGAGCCGGAGGCGGGGGCAGTTGCCAGCACCCCAGGGCGATACTCACTCTGCAGTTCCGGACACCAGGGCACCAGAGGCAAGGGAGAGGCTCTTCCTCAGGGGAGATGCTCTCAGCAGCTTTTCCTTGTCGCAAATGATCGATCTGAGGTTCCTGTTGCCCTCAGCCGGTGGTTTCTGGCTGACACAGCCTTCCAGTGATTCAAGGGGGGGCTGTTTCCGTTTCGGTGACAAATACAGTTCTAAGGGTTCGTTCTGGAGGGTTTTACAGTGCGTTAGGCTAACCCTGTCAAATCTGGGGGCAGTCTTCTTCCCATGGGTCTTTCCCAAGCAGTCCTGGTCTTAAATCAGGGAGGCTTCTGGTGCTGACTAAGTGGGCAAAGCTTTAATGCCGCAGCCTTCCAACAGCCCTGGTCGTTCTCGGAGCATTTCGTGAGTGGGAGTCTGTAGTAGAACATGAACCTGCCTTCTCCCAAACAAACCCGGCCCGGTCTTACCGTCGTAACTTCCCCTCTGCATCCCTGCAGATGAAACAGTCCATTTATTCCTATTCTAGCGAACTCTTGTTTTGGGCGGCCTTTTTTTTTCCCCTTAATGACCAGGCTTCTTGCGGATCTCCCGGGGTGGCAGGTCAGGAGCAGGAATCGTGCCGCAGGCCCAGGTGAGAAAGCCCCAGCTCCGTACGAGCGGCCGACAGAGCGCTCCTCAGCACTCTCTTCTGAAATCAGAAGATACCAGCTCACGAGGTCACGGTGAAAACGAAAGAAGATAAAATATATCCTCAAAAAATGAAATCTCTAAAATCCATATGAATTATGTACCCAAGTGAATTAAAAACATGGAGGTACGTGCTCATAACAGCGCCGCGCACGATCCACGCGTCCAGACGACGGGATAAACGCACTGCGGCACGGCCGCATGGCGCCATGTGCTTCACCGTGAACAGGAAGAACCGAACTACGCTCTGACGTGGATGGCCTCGGAAGCCATCATGCTCGGGGAAAGAAGCCTGTCCCAAAGGCCACGTGCTGTAGGGTTCCAGTGACAGGAAATGTCTACAACAGGCAACTGCACACAGACAGCGCTGATAAGTGGTTACCAGGGGCTGAGGGAAAGGGGGAATGACAAGTAACTGCTTAATGGGTCTGCTTTGGAGATAACGGCGATGTTCTGGAACTGGGTAGAGGCGACCGTTGCACAATGGTTAACTTTATGTTATGTGAACTTCACTTAAAGTTTAAAAAACGAATGTAAAAGTTGTAGCATATTGGTCCGGAGCAGGGATAAGTGTGTGTCTTCTTCCCTGGGAAGTAGACACACATTTTCTGGGAACTCCACACGTTCCCAGGACGTGCGGAGAACTCCGCCACGCACGCTGGACACGGCAGCAGTGTGACGTATCCCACTCCGCTTAAAACAGCTGCAGTCAGCTCTGGCTGTTAGTGGAATTAGCTGGGGTGTGTGCAGTCGAATACCACAGAGACTTTCAGAGGGTGAATGAGCTTTTATTTTTCAGACTGAGAGGAAACAGAAAATCGCGAAAAGATAGGTACAGTCCAGTCCCATGTATGAAAATTTTAAAGCACATTATTAAGTGCACATGGAAAATACATGGTCAAAAAAAAGTTTGGGAATTTCCCCAAAATCAGGGCAGTGGTGCCTCTAGGGAGGGAAAAGAATGGGAATGACCACTAGGGACGTAGTAGTCATTCCTACTGGCACTTGATCTGGATGGTGGTGCCCAGGTGTGTGTTATATACTGAGCAAATGTAAAAATGATGATGGCTTTGGTGATGCTGCTGCTGCTGCTGATGGTGGTCAAAGTGGTGGTGATGGAGATGATGGTGATGGTGGTGAAGGAGATGGTGGTGATGGAGGTGGTGATGGAGGTGCTGGTGGAGCTGGTGGAGCTGGTGGAGGTGGTGGAGGTGGTGGTGGTGGTGGTGGTGGTGGTGATGGTGGTGTTGGAGGGGGTGGTGATGGTGGTATTGGAGGTGGTGGTGATGGTAGTGAAGGAGATGGTGGTGATGGTGGTGGTGGAGGTGGTGGTGGAGGTGGTGGTAGTGGTGGTGGAGGTGGTGGTGGTGGTGGTGGTGGTGGTGGAGGTGGTGGTGGAGGTGGCGGTGGTCTTGCTGATGATGGTGGTGATAGGGATGGTGATGCTGGTGATGGTCTTAGTGATCATGGTGATGGTGAAGGAAGCCCCCAGGAGAGACCTGCAAGGACAAGAGCCCCACCTCCTTGAATTTTGGCTGCTACAGAGGCCCCATCATCAGTTTTGAGGCTGGGGCACCCCACTGCTGTTTTCATGAAAGGGGCTGATGGGCTTCAGGAAGGAGGTGGGGCTCCTGACCTCTTTGTTTCCTAGGGAGGTTGGGAGGAGTGGGGTCGCTGT
>NW_022633584.1:0-5530 GCF_010015895.1 Lontra canadensis
GAGACATATCTTGAAAGAAGTTGCTGTGGCTGATATCGAAGAGATTACTGCCTATGTTCTCCTCCAAGATTCTGATGGATTCCTGTCTCACATTGAGATCTTTTATCCATTTTGAGTTTATCTTTGTGTATGGTGTAAGAGAATGGTTGAGTTTCATTCTTCTACATATAGCTGTCCAGTTTTCCCAGCACCATTTTTTGAAGAGACTGTCTTTTTACCATTGTATATTTTTTTCCTGTTTTGTCGAAGATTATTTGACCATAGAGTAGAGGGTCCATATCTGGGCTCTCTACTCTGTTCCACTGGTCTATGTGTCTGTTTTTATGCCAGTACCATGCTGTTTTGGTGATCACAGCTTTGTAGTAAAGCTTGAAATCAGGTAACGTGATGTCCCCAGTTTTATATCTGTTTTTCAACATTTCTGTAGCGATTCTGGGTCTCTTCTGATTCCATACAAATTTTAGGATAATTTGCTCCAGCTCTTTGAAGAATACCGGTGGAATTTTGATTGGAATGGCATTAAAAGTATAGATTGCTCTAGGAAGTATAGACATTTTAACAATGTTTATTCTTCTGATCCAAGAGCATGGAATGGTCTTCCATCTTTTTGTGTCTTCTTCAATTTCTTTCATGAGTGTTCTATAGTTCCTCAAGTACAGATCCTTTACCTCTTTGGTTAGGTTTATTCCCAGGTATCTTATGGTTCTTGGTGCTGTAGTAAATGGAGTCGATTCTCTAATTTCCCTTTCTGTATTTTCATTGTTAGTGTATAAGAAAGCCACTGATTTCTGTACATTGACTTTGTATCCTGCCACGTTACTGAATTGCTGTATGAGTACTAGTAGTTTGGGGGTGGAGTCTTTTGGGTTTTCCATATAAAGAATCATGTCATCTGCCAGAGAGCTTGACTTCTTCATTGCCAATTTGTATACCTATTATTTCTCTTTGTTGTCTGATTGCTGTTGCTAGGACTTCTAATACTATGTTGAACAAGAGTGGTGAGAGTGGGAATCCTTGTCATGTTCCTGATCTCAACAGGAAGGCTGCAAGCTTTTCCCCATTGAGAATAATATTTGCTGTGGGTTTTTCATAGATAGATTTGATGAAGTTCAGGAATGTTCCCTCTATGCCTATACTTTGAAGCGTTTTAATCAGGAACGGATGCTGGATTTTGTCAAATGCTTTTTCTGCATCAATTGAGAGGACCATGTGGTTCTTCTCTCTTTTCTTATTAATTTGTTCTATCACATTGATTGATTTGCAAAAGTTGAACCATCCTTGTAGCCCAGATGTAGTGAAAAGAAAGGCCATCTGTACCCCAATGTTTATAGCAGCAATGGCCACTGTTGCCAAACTGTGGAAACAACCAAGATGTCCTTCAATGGACGAATGGATAAGGAAGATGTGGTCCATATACACTATGGAGTATTATGCCTCCATCAGAAAGGATGAATACCCAACTTTTGTAGCAACATGGACGGGACTGGAAGAGATTATGCTGAGTGAAATAAGTCAAGCAGAGAGAGTCAATTATCATATGGTTTCACTTATTTGTGGAGCATAATAAATAGCATAGAGGACATGGGGAGTTAGGAGAAGGCAGTTGGGGGAAATTGGAAGGGGAGGTGAACAATGAGAGACTATGGACTCTGAAAAACAATCTGAAGGGTTTGAAGAGGTGGGTGGGTGGGAGGTTAGGGGAACCAGGTGGTGGGTATTAGAGAGGACACAGACTGCGTGGAGCACTGGGTGTGGTATAAAAACAATGAATACTGTTATGCTGAAAATAAATTTTAAAAAATGATTTAAAAAAAAGAAAAAAAAAGAAGTTTTTTCTTGGTCACATAACACCCTGATGCTTTTAGACATTCTAAGTTATTGTTTTATCTGCATGATGATAGACACAGTTCATAGAAAAGAGAGGGTGTGCTTGCTTTATTTAGAGGAATACTAAATTCCATGCGGTTTTCTGTAACTTCAACCTCATTCACATTTCAAAATTTATGAAGAATTATACACAATTCAGTTCATGCTGTGTCCTCTAATTATTTCTACTCCTGCAAACTGGCAGATGTAAAGAAGCCCTCTATAGGTACAGCTATCTGCGTGGAGAAATTCCCTTCAGAAAGTGTAACCTAATTAATTGGTAAAAATCTCTATGTCCACAGGCATTTGCCGAACATTTAACATGTCCTTAACACTGTATCACTTAGGAAGTATAGAAGTATAGGACACTGTGTCTTAATTATCTCGAGCAAAAAAATCCAGTTTTAAGTATTTCTGCTTTGTTGCTAAAACTATACTACAGTAAAATCCAACAAAATAAATTACTAGAAAAATGAAATTGAATTAAAAACAAAATACAAGCCAATTTTTACTATTAGATTCAACTGAAAATATGACATTAAACAAATATAATCAGAACAAGCATTACTTACAGAACAGAAAAGATTTAAAAACTGTACATATTGTTCTTTGAACGTTTGCATCACTGTGATCATATAAAGAACCACTATTACACTTGAACTTGTTGTAGTTCCATAACAGAAATTAAGTATGAGTAAAATAGTGATTCTCCACATGGAATACCTACTTCACAATTGGAAGAGACACCTTACACATCAAAATATAAAGTTGTAGTGTAAAATGAACTTGTTCCTTGTTTGACTGATCTAATATATCCTCTATTGGTCACAATAGTATTCCCAGGGAGAAACATATCTGAACTATTTCAGTTTTATAAAACTTATCATAGAGGAATCAGTCTCAAAATGATATGTTGATAGCAGTAAAAGAAGTGATTTTAAAGCAATTGCAGCAAACTCAAAATACACATTTTTTAATTACTTTTATCATAACAGTATTAATTGTTTTTGCACCACACCCAGTGCTCCACGCAATCCGTGCCCTCTCTAATACCCACGACCTGGTTCCCCCAACCTCCCAACCTCTGCCCCTTCAAAACCCTCAGATTGTTTTTCAGTGACCGTAGTCTCTCATGGTTCACTTCCCCTTCCAATTTCCCTCAACTCCAAATGCATTCTTAAATTTATCCAGGATTACGAGCTTGATGCCATAATTTCAAAATTCATCTTTAATTCTTCATCAGTATCCAGCACCAACAGTTTATCCTGAGAGATTTTGCTAAGCTTTACTTAACTTATGATGAAAGAAGTTGGTCTTGGATATCATTAATTTCTGTAAGTGTTCTTTTGATGGAAAAGGACTTTAAATCATTCTACCAAATTTATAAGGTTGTTGCTAACTTTACACAGGTAAATTTTTAAGTTTACTACCTACCTACTGAATAATTATATTGAATTCTGGATCACATAACATTCTATGGGAGTTCTCTTATCTCACGAATCTCGCTTTTGTTTTTGCCTTTAAAAAACATTCTTCAGGAGGCAGGCAAGATGGCAGAGGAGTAGCGGACTGAAATGACATCAGGTCGCAGGAGTTCAGCTAGATAGTTATCGAACCATTCTGACACCTACAAACTCAACACGAGATCAAAGAGAAGAGCAGCAATTCTAGGAATAGAAAATCGACCACTTTCTGAAAGGTAGGATATGTGGAGAAGTGAATTTGAAGCAGCAGGAAGATAGACCATGGGGGAAGGGCCAGCTCCCAGTAAGCAGCGGAGCAGCAGAACACAAAATCAGAACTTTTAGAAATCTGCTGCACTGTGAGATATCCCTCCAGAGGCTAAGCTGACCTAGGGGACAGTGAGATCTCAGGACCTGCGTGGTCACTGGAAGATCGGGGTGTCTGAGTGTGGCAGCTCTCCCAGGTATCAGAGCAAGGAAGCTGACTACAGAGGTAGAGTCAAGAAGTGAGCTCCCAGCTTGAGGTTACCTTAAACCGTGATCTGTAGCACAGTTGGGCCACTGCTCTTTGAGCAGGGACCCCAAAAGTGGAAGATCCAGGGAGACCCACCTTCCTCCAGAGGAGGAGCAGTGTGGCAGGAAGCTGCTGGGTTTGGAGTCTCCAAACGTGCTGTGCACCAGAGACAGAAATGCTCAGTCACAGGGCGAGCCCAGAGCATGGCCAGAGACCAAGGAAACAGGAGTGATTGAGTGCTTTTCTCTGAGGGCACAAGTGGTGTGAGGCCCTGAGCTCTCAGTTCCACTGGCAGGAGATTGAAAAGCCACCATTTTCAGGATGCCTGTGTGGCTCAGTGGGTTAAGCCTCTGCCTTCAGCTCAGGTCTTGATCTCAAGGTCCTGGGATCAAGCCCCGAATCAGGCTCTCTGTTCAGCAGCAGCCTGCTTCTCCCTCTCTCTCTGCCTGCCTCTCTGCTTACTTGTGATTTCTCTCTCTGTATAATAAAAAAATAAAATCTTTAAAAAACACAAAAACAAAAACAAAAACAAAAACAAAAACAAAAACAAAAAAAAGAAAGGTCACCATTTTCATTCCCATCCTCCAGAGCTCTACAGAAAGCATTCAGGGAACAAAAACTCCCAAGAGTGAACCCGAGCAGATTGCATAGCCTGTTCCCTGGCAAGGGCAGTGAAATTCTGCCTCCAGCAAAGGCATTTGGAATCACTACAACAGGCCCCTCCCCCAGAAGATCAGCAAGAATATCCAGCCAAGACCAAGCTCACCAATCAAGGAGAACAGCAGAACTCCAGAGCTAGGGGAAAACAGTGCATGGAATTCATGGCTTTCTCCCCATGATCCTTTAGTCTTGCAAAGTTAAATTAATTTTTTTTATTTTATTTTTTCTTATTCTAATTTCTTTAACTTTTTCTCTTTCCTCTTTTAACGTTTTTTAACTAGTTTATTTTAATAACTTTCTAAAAACAATCTTTTTAAACCTTGATTATTATAGTCATATTTTATCCTTCATTGTATTTAACCTTATCTTTTGTACACATATGCTTTTTTTTTTCTAAAAAATTTTGGGATACAATTTCTTCTAATATATTAAAATATAACCTAAATCTAGCATGGGGCTTTGTTCTAGTCTCCACCTGAGCACATTATCTCCACTTTTATTTATTTTTCTTCTTTCTTTTTCCAACCAACTTATCTTATCAATTCCTCTTTTAGAATTTTTTTGTAAGTTTCATCTTTATAGTCATATTCCATCCCTTCTTTGTGTTAAACCTTATTTTTGTGTGTGTATATATATATATATATATATATATATATAATTCTTTCTTTAAAATTTTGGGAGGTAGTTTCTTCTAAGAGATCAAAATACACCCAAAATCAAAATCAAGTAGGGGCTCTCTTCTATTCACCAGTCTAATATATGTGTGTGTGTGTGTGTGTGTGTATTAAAAAATATGTGTATATATATATGTATGTGCATATATATACAAGTATATAAATTTAAAAATATGTGTGTATATATATATATATACACATTTTTTACATTTCTTTTAAATATATATTTTTATAATTCTTTTTAAACCCTTTCTTCTCCCCCTGGTTTGGGGTCTTTTCTGATTTGGTTAGTGTACATTTTTCTGGGGTCTTTGCTGACCTTTTAGTATTTTATTCTCTCATTCATATATTCT
>NW_022633585.1:0-5529 GCF_010015895.1 Lontra canadensis
ATGGGTTTTTCTGTCTGGCTTGTCATACAGCAGGTCAACCTGCCTGTTTCACTGGGGGAAATCAGAAAGCATATCCCATGAGGTGGGCTGCCTTTCCACCCAAGAAATGGAGCAGTGCCTCCAGAGGAACTGTTCCTGATTACCAGTGTCCACCCACTTGGATAATGAGACAGAGGATAAACTGTAGCTAGAAGGACAAGGACCCAGTTTGGGCAGATGTTCTGGGGGTATGTTCATAACCATGTGGAGGCAGTGTGTGCCTGCTGAGGGCAGAGAATAGGAACGAATCTCACAGAAAGCCTGGGCTGTGCAGGTGCTTTTCAGGGATGATGAAAATTCCCACAGGTCTTTTTTGGAGAAAGAAAAACATGATTTGGGTCAGGTTGATGAAGTAAAGTTCCCTCGGGACTGGTGAGATCTCATCTACACATAGGCAATGTTATCTCGTTCTGGTTGGCTGCACGGAGAATGAGAGAATTAGAGATCAAAGAAATAACCATATATATCTCTGAGTGATTCTAGAGAGGCTAGAGGGGAAATCCCCTATTGCAATAGAAAGACCCTCCCCCCCAACCGTTCCTGCTTCTGGGTCTGATCTGTGTCTGTGGATCTTGAGTGCACCGTGCTGATATGAACACCCCCTGGTGTCCTGAGCACCTCAAGAGCACTGAACTATTTGACCCTTCTGTCCTAAGCACTCCCTGGTGCCCTGAGAGCCCCTGTGCCCTGGGAGCCCCCTGTGTTCTGAGTGACTCATGGTGGCTTGAGCACCTGTTGGGGACCTGAGCTCCCTCTGGTAACCAGAGGGCCTCCTGGGGCCTCGAATATCCCTGCAGCCCAGCTACTCCTATTTCCCTACAGGAAAGTTTGGGTCTGGGTTCACCCCAAATGTGTACACACTGGGTACACACATTACAGTAACACACAGTGATGTCCTCATCTCTCAGGCTGTTCATCTGCAGAATCAGCATGTTCTTGCCATTGTCTCAGGAGATGGTGAATTGGCCCTTCACAATGTCTTCATATTATATGTAACTACCACCACTCATAATGGCTGAGACCCACTGCAGCCGCTTCCCTAGAGCCTGGCAAACCCAACTCATGCCATAGTCACTGAAAGTGAACCCAGAGGCTTCACAGGAGAATCTCAGCGACCCTCCCAGTCTTCACCAGGTCTCCCCCAGACTCCACCAGCTGCACCTCCCACTGGGGACTTGCAGACATAAGACATCCTGGTCAGGAAATTGTCGTTCACTTACTGTTTTTCTTACTTATATCCACTTTCTTATTCAATGACTCTTGTTCTCTGTAAATTACCTTTGAAAAGAGTAGCAAGGAAAATCCAGCCAAGAATAAACTCCATCATGAGCTGTCTGTGTTCTGTCCTGAATACTGAATGGAAAACCTGGGAATCCTGAGACTGGGGCTCCCATCCCAGCTGCAGGCTCAGGGCTGGGCTGCTTTAATCAGCAGGGGGTGGACACTATTAGCGTGTCCCTTGACTATGTACCCAGCATGGTATCTATACTGACAGAAATGAGAGTAACCAGAGCAGGTGTGACTGCCTTTGATTTGGTGATACTGAAAACATTTGGGAAAAGATGAAGTTTAATTATCTGATTTTCAGAGTACCTGCTTGGTTTCCACTTACCAGTTTGATTTCACATAGTCACACATATTGGGGTGTAGGTATCATGTTTCCCCTTGAAGTAACATAATTCTACATCCAGAATTGTGGAGGGTTTGTGAAGTGATCAAGAATACTCGGGTGAGAGTGAGCCATGGGATTTGGACCTGTGCTCCTCCCACAGGAGCTACTACCCACTCTGAGCCCCCTTCAGGAGAGAAGCTCATGAGGAACGTGGGATCCTGCCTGTAGTGAGGACAAGATGACTTTGTTCTAGAATTTATCTGAAATACAGAATCAGGGTGCGTGCAGAGGGTCTTTCAAGTCTCTACAGTTTCACTATCACTGTGTTCATCCCAAGTCATCTCTGGGATTATTTGTAAAAGTTTTGATGACTGTGTTTGACACAGGATGGACTGCACACAGGTGGAAGGTGTGATATGAGAAATACAGATGTCAGAATCAAGAGTATCCAGAGCAAGCAAATCTATTTTCCACAAAATTTCCTGTATTTGCAATTCTTCCTTCCTCATTCCTTCTTCACTCTGTCCTCACATTACTTTTGATCTTCATGTTACCTCATACTAGCTTTAATTTTCTAGAATATATAATTTTGTAATTGTATGAAATGTACCTTTATTTCTAGGGCTTCTATTGCTGAGCCAAATACTTGACAATACCCCCATATTTATTATGTTTTTTATGATGGGGACCTTTCCAAAGATGACATAGAGTACAATATGTCCACTTTTAAGCCGATGATTGGGCTTGGAATTGTTCCCATGTTTCTGTATTTTATTTTAATTTATGTATGTATTTATTTATCTATTTTAGTTACCATACAGTACATCATTAGTTTTGATGTAGTGTTTCTGCATTTCAATAAACTCACTGCTCAGGTTGGAGTTGCAAGAGCTAAAGAAATAAATAGAACAAACTTCAGATCAACAAATTCGTGTCAACTTATCTTCTAATTGTGGTCATGGGATAAACAATGAATTTAAACTCTTGGGTGTGGCAAGTACTCACAGGGGCTAAGGACCAGCATTTTGGCATATTGTGAATGCAGATCCCTGATGACTAATAAACTATCACAAGGTTTAGATAGAATACTTAATGGGTTTCTTGTCATCATGTGAGCTAAAGGTGTTATAGCATGAGGTTCTCCAGGACCATATCATTAAATCAATCCCGTCCTCATACATTCCTATCATGTAGTATGGGGACAAATCATGAAAAGACTCCCCATACCCCGGTGGTCCTGCCAGGATGGGAGGAAGATGACTCAGACCAGGAATGCATGGAGATCCATGCATCCTGTGTCCACCACAGAAATAAAGAATTTATCTGCAGGGGAAGCCCTCAGAAGAAGCATCCTGGGGTCACAGGTGGAGCTCCACAGAATCTGGGAGAGGAACAGAAGTCATAGTCTCAGTTCTGTTCAGGACCACACACACTTTTCACATGGAATGAGAGTCTTCAGGAAAAGTAGGGAAACTGGAAGCTGAGGACACCCAGGGACCACTGGAGATGTGGGAGGGGACAACGGGGAATTACAGAATGACTGTTTACCCAGAGACAGGCAAGAATACATGGAATTGGTCCACTGTTGGAGGACACATGCAGGCCTCACCTGACCCAGGTGCCTGGGAACATCTGAGGCTAAGGCTACATCATCAAGTCGAGTCATTGTAGTCTGAAGCCTTCCACCACATTAAAAACTGTCACCTGAGTAAAACAGAGGAGTGTACTGGAGAGTGGAAGTAGATACTACATGGGGGAGCTCAAGGAGATCACAGCGTTGATCCGGGACCAAAAACAGGAGATCTCTGGAGGAATCTGAACTCTTGTGTAGCTACAGCAGAGACACATTTCACTGCTGCTACCCAGACAGCCCGTTTTCCAGTGGAGCCAGGAAGAGAGTCACACACTCCACAGCATAAGCCTCACAAAGAGAGGGTGTGATCATCTATAGGAAGCATAAAACATAACAATATAATACCAAGTGCCCTGTGCATAGTAGACATTCATGAAACCCCACCATAATTCCAGAGGCTCCATACAGTTAGGGAACCTCTCTGTTCCACTCGCCCCTCTATTCCCTTGTGGTTCAAGTCCTGGGTGTGCAAGTTAGGGGACAGTAGCTCCATGTACAATTCATGTGGACATTTGTCAAAGCTGGGTCACTCCACTGTATTTGGCAGTTCAGAGCTGCTCCAGTCATCATGAGTGGATTTAACTTTCCTGAAACAGCATCATTACCAGGTATGTTCATGTGTAGAGGACATAAGAGAATGGCAGAGCTGTCAGATTTAGTCATCGCCCCAGTCAGTGTCATCTCCCTGGGAATTTCCTGGGTGAACCCTCACCTCTCAGGGACACATTTACACAAGTAATGCCTTCTCTGGTCCTGCAATGACACTTCACACCTGTGTGACAGGGGCAGGTCACCCCCTTTAACCTGTGTCCTCATCACTGCACTCAATGATTTAGATCAGTGCTCTGTGAAGGCGCTTCTCATTGTCTTCATGAACAGAGCTGTGGATGCAGGATCTTGTCTCCTGGCTCCCCTGTAGGGTGCTAATATGAATTAAATAATAAATACACTACTTGCCTGATAGAGGGACTGAAGATCATGAGAAGTTTGTAGATCCGGTTATGAAGACACATCTTGACCCTGTATTAGGGCCTGGAAGAGTTGGCTGACCAGATTGTGGACTACAGACAGGAAGAGACACCCACAGCATCCGGGTCCATGGGAGTCTCAAACTCACAATTTGTTCTCTGGGCCCTTAATCTGCACAGACAGACATGAGTGTCCACCCTGTCTCCAGGGTGTGTGTGGACCTGGATAGAGAGCAGTTGATATCACTGCTCAGAGGGAAGGAAATAAACAGGAGTGTTCATATTTATGTGGGTGTGGCTGGGTTGCTATGGGGTTCTCATCCCCAGGAACAAAACAACTGGCATGTGGGGTAACAGGTGTCTGTGATGTGGACATTGTCAATGACAACTGTGGCTGGATACTAGGGTGTGTTACCTAAGTGGTTCAGAGACCCATTAAGAAAAGGACTGCATAGGTGTGCCTGGGTGGCTCAGTGGGTTAAAGCCTCTGCCTTCGGGTTAGGTCATGATCTGAGGGTCCTGGGGTCAAGACCCGCATTGGGCTCTCTGCTCAGTGTGGAGCCTGCTTCCCACTCCCCCCCAGCTGTCTCTCTGCCTGCTCATGATCTCTCTCTGTCAAATAAATAAATAAAATCTTTTTTTTTTAAAGAAAAGGATTGCATCAACATCTGAGAGGAGAACACAGACAGTAACCTTTTAGATCCTCAACTGCAACAACTTCTTGCAAAATGGGTCTCTAAAAGCAAGGGAAACACAAACAGAAATGAATTTTGGGACTTCACTAAAATAAAAATCTTCTGCGATGCAAAGGAAACAGTCAACAAAACTAAAAGGCAACTTATGGAATGGGAGAAGTTATTTGCAAATGACACTACAGAAAAAGGGTTGATATCCAAGATAAATAAAGAACTTACCAGACTGAACACCCAAAAAACAAATAACCTTTCAAGAAATGGGCAGAAGGCATGAATAGACGCTTCTCCAGAGAAGAGATACAAAAGGCCAGCAGACACATGAAAAAATGTTCCACATCTCTTGTCACCATGGAAATATAAATCAAAACCACAATGAGATATTACCTTACATGAGTTAGAAAGGCTAAAATTAACAAGGCAGGGAACAACAAATTTTGGAGAGGATGTGGAGAAAGGGGAACTCTCTTACGCTGTAGGTGGGAATGCAAGTTGATACAGCCACCTTGGAAAACAGTGTCTAGATTCCTCAAAAGTTAAAAATAGAACTACCCTATGACTCAGCAATTGTTCTACTGGGTATTT
>NW_022633586.1:0-5527 GCF_010015895.1 Lontra canadensis
GAGGGTGTCATCCCTCAGGTGGTCCTCAAGGGTCTGCAGGAGCTTGGAGAAGGAATTAGACAGGGAGTTGTTTTCCCAACCTTATAAGCTCAAGACTTCTCACCTCAAAGGCTTTTTTTTTTTTTTAATCATTTTTTATTTATTTATTTTCAGCATAACAGTATTCATTGTTTTTGTACCGCACCCAGTGCTCCATGCAATCCTTGCCCTCTCTAATACCTACCACCTGGTTCCCCCAACCTCCCACCCCCCCACCTCTTCAAACCCTTCAGATTGTTTTTCAGAGTCCATAGTCTCTCATTGTTCACCTCCCCTTCCAATTTCCCCCAACTCCCTTCTCCTAACTCCCCATGTCCTCCATGCTATTTGTTATGCTCAACAAATAAATGAAACCATATGATAATTGACTCTCTCTGCTTGACTTATTTCACTCAGCATAATCTCTTCCAGTCCTGTCCATGTTTCTACAAAAGTTGGGTATTCATCCTTTCTGAAGGAGGCATAATACTCCATAGTGTATATGGAACACATCTTCCTTATCCATTCGTCCATTGAAGGACATCTTGGTTCTTTCCACATTTTGGCAACTGTGGCCATTGCTGCTATAAACATTGGGGTACAGATGGCCCTTCTTTTCACTACCTCTGTATCTTTGGGGTAAATACCCAGTAATGCAATTGCAGGGTCATAAGGAAATTCTATTTTTAATTTCTTGAGGAATCTCCACACTGTTCTCCAAAGAGGCTGCACCAACTTGCATTCCCACCAACAGTATAAGAGGGTTCCCCTTTCTCCACATCCCCTCCAACACATGTTGTTTCCTGTCTTGCTAATTTTGGTCATTCTAACTGGTGTAAGGTGATATCTCAATGTGGTTTTAATTTGAATCTCCCTGATGGCTAGTGATGATGAACATTTTTTCATGTGTCTGATAGCCATTTGTATGTCTTCATTGGAGAAGTGTCTGTTCATATCTTCTGCCCATTTTTTGATATGCTTATCTGTTTTGTGTGTGTTGAGTTTGAGGAGTTCTTTATAGATCCTGGATATCAACCTTTTGTCTGTACTGTCATGTAAATATCTTTTCCCATTCCGTGGGTTGCCTCTTTGTTTTCTTGACTGTATCCTTTGCTGTGCAGAAGCTTTTGATTTTGGTGAAGTACCAAAAGTTTATTTTGGTTTTTGTTTCCTTTGCCTTTGGAGACATATCTTGAAAGAAGTTGCTGTGGCTGATATTGAAGAGATTACTGCCTATGTTCTCCTCTAGGATTCTGATGGATTCCTGTCTCACATTGAAGGTCTTTTATCCATTTTGAGTTTATCTTTAGATACCTGGGAATAAACCTAACCAAAGAGGTAAAGGATCTGTACTCGAGGAACTACAGAACACTCATGAAAGAAATTGAAGAAGACACAAAAAGATGGAAGACCATTCCATGCTCTTGGACCAGAAGAATAAACATTGTTCAAATGTCTATACTGCCTAGAGCAATCTATACTTTTAATGCCATTCCAATCAAAATTCCACCGGTATTCTTCAACGAGCTGGAGCAAATAATCCAAAAATTTGTATGGAACCAGAAGAGACCCCGAATCACTAAGGAAATGTTGAAAAACAAAAATAAAACTGGGGGCATCATGTTACCTGATTTCAAGCTTTACTACAAAGCTGTGATCACCAAAACAGCATGGTACTGGCATAAAAACAGACACATAGACCAGTGGAACAGAGTAGAGAGCCCAGATATGGACCCTCAACTCTATGGTCAGTTAATCTTCGACAAAACAGGAAAAAATATCCAGTGGAAAAAAGACAGTCTCTTCAATAAATGGTGCTGGGAAAACGGGGCAGCAATATGTAGAAGAATGAAACTCGACCATTCTCTTACACCTCAAAGGCTTTTTAAGGAACTCTCCATTCTTGGCCAGCATGCCACCTGAATCTGCCCTTGGCCATGTCCTAAAGCCACTAGAGCTACTCTAAACATACACAAAGCTGTCTGCAAGCTGAGCAGTAATCTTTGTTTGCAATTCAAAGAAAGCTCTGTAACTATCCCCCTTCCCTCCCAGGGCCTGCATTCATCCTGTAAGACTACCCCTCTCTCCTGGACAAATCGGAGTCCTATCAGCAGTTTCTCCAAAACTTCCGGGAATAGACCAGGTGTGAGTATTATAAGAGCTTTCCCCCTCTCTCCAAGCTGGTGGACTGAGATGAGGAATCATGTTCTTATCAAAAGTTGCTAACCAATTAGCTGGGCCTTCCTCCAAGCTGCATTCCCTCGATGTCCGAAAACCCCCCAAAGTAGCCTGGCTGTGTCTTATGCAATTATATTCAAATCCTACTCAAATAGAATCTGCGTTGCTGCCCCTTTTTGGGAACCGACACTCATATGATCTCCTCTGTGCCTGCTGGAACTATAGTCATATCTGATTTCCTGCAGTCAGTTTCCTCTGTCCTGATGCTGCATTTTCCTCTTGCACTTCAACTGTGTTGTAAACACAAACAGCTGGTGAGATTGAGTCACCCCCTGTTAGGGGCTGTAAGTAACGGAACATGATCCACACTCATTCTTCATTTGAGTAACTGGTATGCCCAGAGCAAGAAATATCAACTTTTTAAAGAATCTCTTAATTCTGCAATAGATACAATTTTTTTTTAGAATATACATGAGGAGGAACAAAATTATGACAGATTCCATTCCCCTAGAGTACCGAGAAGAATCTGTGAGGTTTTGTTTTGGGAAAAGGCCTGGCAGATATCAATGAGAAACCCTGCAATTTAAAGCACGTCCAGTTTTTCTTCCAATGCTCGAGTGACAACAGAACGACAAAAGCAAACTTCAGTCCACTTCTCTCAACCCAGCAGGACAACCGCTCCCCAGGAAAGGAATTATCATCATGAATCAACTGCAAAACACACAACCATTTTAACTGACTGAAATAAGTAGCATTCATGCTGAAATGTGAGATCACCCTGGACACTTGAAATCAAAGAATATAGATGAAGAGAAAACTTCGATCCCAGCTGGATTTGAAAAGTTTCATGGTGAAGAGTGGATAAACTGGGGAATTCCCGGAGGTCAACATTTGCGGTTTCTTTGCAAATCTGAATGGATATAATTTTAGATCTAAATGGAAACCAACATATTGAAGATATGAAACAAATTAGTCAATTATAAGGTCCTAAAGATAAAAAGCAATCCACTCGAATTTGTGTGATACATTATTTGGTTGGAAACATTTTAAATCTTCTCTATACCTTTAAAAAATGTATAATTGCTTTACTTTATAAAAATAAATGATCCCAGTTGAAAGCTCATCTCATCTCAATTAAGTCAATTTAAAGACAAAATTTTAGTTTATGCTTTATATAGCACTAAAATAACACAGGGCTCCAACCCCATGAAATAATAGGGATTCAAAGTTACCATGGATGAAAACATATAACAGAGTCTGAATATCACTCTTTGTTTGCTTTTTTTATCATTTAAAAAAATGTTTCTTTAATGAGTCATAAATCCGTAAGACTTTTCATCTTGAATGGACCTTAAAAATCACATCATAGACAGTTTCTTCATTTAGAAATGATGAAATAATTGCAATGAAATGCAATTTAAGAGAGTAAGTGACCTTAAAATGAAATTCATCATCAAACACCTAATTTAGAATCTGAAAATAACAGTATCATAGAACACATACGGGGCGTTATTCCCCTTCCTTACTCTCTCCAGGTTTCAGACTATGTACTTATTGACCAAAGGAAGGAAGGGAAAAGGATAATCAAGATGCACAAATACTGAAATACCAAAACTCATAACCCACACAATATTAGAAGGCTCTATGACAAAGCTTTCAGGTTGACGTTAAGTCAATTAACTTGCCACTCTAAAGATATTTAAAAATAATAATGACAACACTTTGCAGAAATGGTTATAGCCCTCTGGCATTATCTGGGAAAATGACCATTTATGGCTCCATCCAATGTCAACAATTCTACACGCAGCATAAGACATAACAAAACTATTTTAAGCTCCATTGTTGAGTAGAGTGACTGTAACTCTCAGCCTTTAGTGTGAAACTGCCATTCCTCTAAAACTTCTAACTTCTTCATCTGCCTCTTGGCCTCCTTTATGTTGGAATAACAGCTTTCATGGTTTGGAGGGCTTCCATTACTGCTGCGTAGTCACTGTGTTTCCTTGGAGTCCGCTTCAGCAACTCCTATTTATATACAAAAAAACAAATCGCCCTTTGATCTTCAGCCTTCTGGTACAGCAGGTTCAGAAAGACCAGGAAATGAGAACTGCAGAGATCATGAGAGCCACTTTCAGAAGGGACATCACAAACGCCACTAAAATTCAGATCAAAAACGAAAGTTTGAATCAATGAATATATGTTACCCCTGACACACATTTTGCAGCTCCTTTAATTTTTTTGCCTTATGGGGAGGCCACGGTAAGGCTTGAGACGAGGACCAAACCGGGCCCTGACTTGTGCCTCCTTTAAAGGCTGAATAGCTGAACAAAAGGCTAAGGTCGATAAAGTCAAGTAGCTCTGAGAAAGGGTCTGTGCTATGTGTTGTGCGCTCGCCTACGTGACTTCCCACATGTTTGCTAGTCAGATAGAGATGATTTGGTTGGGGTCAGAAATTCTTGGCTGGTCCTTGCTGTCCTTGCACGGGCTATAGACTACACCATTGCAAGACTGTGCTGTGCTTACATAAACTATGTCTTGAGTGGCCTTGAAGTCAGTACATCTGGTGCTAGAGGGTCTGCTATTGGTGCTTGGGAAATAGATAATGGGAAAGCTTGAAGGATTTTCTGTGCATGTTGCAAACTCTTTAGTAACCAGGTAAAAATAGATACTTTCTTATGATTGTTTCTGTAATGCCTCACAGCCTTAAATAAAATTGGCACTATTGGACATCCTCCTTGGTGCTCCTCCTGCCCCCATCTCTTTGTCTCTTAATTTCTTTTCACCATTCTCTTACCCTCTCGACCCTGGTCGATTTGTCATGCCAGCCGCGACAGCCTTAAAATTATTTTGTTTTAAAAACTAAATTAGATTTCTCCTTTTGAATTGCCAAATATCTCACCTGCCTCATGTAATTTGTTTCTAAGATTGACCTCTGCTCCAACAGAAAGAACTCTGTATGTCTTCCTAGAGTCTTAGCAGAACAATAAGTCTTTAAATAAATATGTCTCATAATTTCAAAAATAATTTCAATGCTTTATTTCCTAATACACTTTTGAGAAACTACAAAAACGTGCCATAAGTAAAGCAAAATTTTTAAATAATGTCTTATTCTCTAGCAAAATAAATAACTTACAAGTTCCATGATATTCCATCACTAACGGAGCAATTTATGCTATTTTCACCAATAACTTGGTTTCACTTTCTGCAATGAATGAATTGCCATAGGCCCCTCAATAGCTTTTTTTGTTGTTTTGATTTTGGGTTTTTTTTTTTTTTTGCATTTTATGTTTTTTTCCATTCAGGATATCAGAGCAAGCGTGATCTTTAATCTTTT
>NW_022633587.1:0-5526 GCF_010015895.1 Lontra canadensis
TTTTTTTTTTCTTTCCTGGTTGGTTTTCTGGGGGAGGGGTCTGCCCTGTGGGTTTTCAGTCAATGATGTTCCCTGAGTTAAGTCCTCCCGCCCCCCTCAAGGGGGTGGGCTCTGAGGAAACCAGTTTTTTCAGGCTTTTGTTCTCTGGAGGTTTTTATGTTTGTTCACTTTTTTTTTTCTCTCTCCTTGACCGCTTTTGATGGTTTTTGTAGCTTTAGAGGAAAGCAAACTGCACCCTGACCTCCCTCTCAGAGAGAAGCCTCAGTCTGGCTGCAGAGCCCATATAAATTCCCCCTTGGCTGCTGGCAGAGCCGGTTCCGAGTCGCGGTCCCTGGGGACGTAGGATCTTCTGCTTGTACCCAAAACCACAGCAGCGGTGGCTGTCTGGGCAGCTCCAGACTGCCAGAGAGGTTCCAAGCAGTGATCACACACTGAGATTTTCCCGCTGGCCCGGGCTAGGAATTCCTGGTCTTTCTGGGTCTAAGAGCGCCCGACTTGCATGCACCTCTCTCAAGGGAGGCTGTGGGCCACGAGGATATGTCTCAGGCACTGAGAACAGGACGCAGGTACGAAAACACCAGGCTGGGCCTTTGCGCACCTCTCTCAGGGGAGAGTTTGGGGCGCACGTCTCAGGCTCTGAAACAGTGGCACAGGTCTAAGAGCGCTAGGTGGGCCTTTGTACACCTCTCTCAGGGGAGGGTGAAGGGCACGCGTGTCTCAGGCTCTGTAGCAGGGCTCGGCATTCTGCTGTCTGGCGTGGCTCCCAGCCCCTCACAGGAGCTGGACCCCACTCAATCTCGGGTATGCTGGCGGCTCAGGGACCAAGACCTGGTTTCTCCGCCGCACTCTCTCTGGCTCAGCATCAGGGGAGGCTGTCCTGGGTCCGGGAACTTAAGCCCCTGTCCCTAGCCACCCCGATTCCCACAAATTCCCCCCCACCACCACCACGATCCTTTGCTCTTTTGGAGTGCTTGCAACCAGTCTCCAAGTTAATGCTGGTCCCTAGATGCAGGGCACTCTCATATTGGGGTATTACTTTCCAATCGGTCGCCTCTGGTGGCTCCCTCCCCCTTTTGTTTATCTTCCGATATTAGTCCGATGGTCCCACTCCTTTTTACCTGCCCACTGGTGTCTTCTGCCCCTGTAGAGATCCAGACGTGTATAATTCTGATCTCAGGCTGATTTCATGGGTGATTAGAGTTCTTTGGTAGGTAATCAGCTCACTTTAGGGTACAGGTTGAAAAGACACCTCCTCCTACTTCCCCGCCATCTTGTCTCTCATCTCATAATTTTAGATAGATTGTCTTATTCACATATTTTACTCTCTATGTGGAGAATTTTTAAGATTTTATTTATTTATTTGTTTGATAGAGAGACAGAGAGAGAGAGAGAGAATACAAGCAGAGGAAGTGGGAGAGGGAGAAGCAGGCTTCCTGCCAAGCAGGGAGCACAATGTGGGGCTCGATCCCAAGATCCTGGGATCATAACCCGAGCTGAGGGCAGACACTTAATGACTGAGCCACCCAGGTGTCCCTACATGCAGATTTTATTTCTACTTTGACAAATAATTTGGGAGAATGTTTTTACTATATAATTTGGACAAATGCATTTTTTCTCAAATTATTTGAAAATTATAAATTTTATTTTTATTCTACTATAATGAACCTAAAATAAAGATTTTTGAAATTCATGTTCTTTATCAGAATCTTAAGACTATAACATTATGTGATGATTATTGTACTCTATTGTTCTTTGGGGAAATATATTTTGCAGGCTTATTTATCCTTTTATATGCCCATTTCCAGTATTTTTGATGAAAAATTTTTTTTTAATCTGGATGGCTGTTTATGACATTATATGTTCTCTTTTTTTAAAAAAAACTTGATATATGTATTATTTTCATAACTATATACATAAATTATTTAGGTAATGTTTCTGATTTTACTACTTATTATACTTTCTTTTTTACTGTATCTTACTGATAATCTCATTCATTCTGCTGACATCAAGAAACACTTAAAGATACTTGGAGGGTTTAGTAGTTCAGAAATTCCTGTTCTTTAGTCTTTTACAAAAATTATAAACTGGCCTTATATTTTTTTTAAATCTATTCGTGAACTTATTTTCTTAAAACATTGCAAATGTTTTTCATTATTTTATGACATAATGTTGTAGAATAATTACAACATTAATTAATTTTGTTTACTCCTATAGTATTGCAGATTCTTTATTTTTTTTTTTTTGCTCCATTCACAATAATTGAGAAATTTGACTATGATATTTACTTGTGGGAGTCTTCTAATCAATTTTGTTTAGAATCAAAATGTATATTTTTTGTTTTTTCTTGCAATGACATTATTTAACTAGATAATATTTGCTTTGCTTTCTCAGAGTGACTCTATTTGATCTCTATTTGTTAAGATAGAAAATTTTTATTTTGTTTTGCTATTTACACATTTTAAAAAACTATGTTTTGGTTTTTGTTCAAGATTTGGGTCTGAGGTGCCTGGGTGCCTCAGTGGGTTAAGCCTCTGCCTTCAGCTCAGGTCATGATCTCAGGGTCCTGGGATAGAGCCCTGCATCAGGCTCTCTGCACAGCAGGGAGTCTGCTTCCCCTTCTCTCTCCCTGCCTACTTCGCTGCCTACTTGTGATTTCTCTCCCTGTGTCAAATAAATAAATAAAATCTTTAAAATATAAAAATAAAAAAAATGTTTTAAAAGATTTGGGTTTGGGATAATTTTAGTTTATAGATATTGCAGACCTGTGTTTAGAGTATTTAGTCCTAGAGAAAGGCATCAAGAAAAAGCTGATATCTTCTGTGATATTTCTTTTTGTTTAAGATTTTATTTATTTATTTGACAGAAAGAGAGAGACAGTGAGAGAGGGAATACAAGCAGGGAACGCAGGAGAGGCAGAAGCAGGCTTCCCACAGAGCAGGGAACCCAATATGGGGTTCAATCCCAGAACACTGGGATCATAACCTGAGCCAGAGTCAGACGCTTAATGACTGAGCCAGGTGCCCCTTCTGTGATATTTTTAAGCCATGAGTTGGCAAACTATGGCCTGTGGGCAGGCAAAAATCGCATATCACATGTTTTTCAAATAAAGTGTTATTGGAACACAGACATCCTATTTATTTGTATATTGGTCTGTGTCTTCTTTTGGACTACCACAACAGAGTCGAGTAGTTGCAATAAGCCTGAGATGTGGACCCACAAAGTTGAAAATAGTTACTATTTGTTCTTTTACAGAAAAAGTTGCCAACTCCTGATTTACAATTTAAGTCCATTTGCCCTACGTATTGGAATGGGACTACTGAAAGAGTAAGTGGTACAGTAGGAACTTCATTACTATACAAAATATTTCTTCTTGCCTTAGTGATAGAAGTCCTAATTTCACAAGAATATAAATGTTGAAAAATATGATAGCTTCCCCTGGAAGCCAGCCACAGCAATGTCTTCAACTTTTTTCAACATGGCATCTGCAGCAAATTGGGACTTTGAAAATACCCTGCATCCAAGCATAGATTACCCTGTCATCTAAATCCGAGTATTCCTCTCCTCCTACTCCCACATCCAGAGCTCTGGGTCAACTACTTGGAGAGTATGGTTCACTATTTTACCCAGAGAACACTTGAAAGAAGAGAGAAGATATTTAGGAGTTGGAATTTTTGAATATCTTTATTATCTGGAGAGGCATGAATTTCCATGATCACTGCTTATATGTTTCCACAAAAAAAGAAAAAAAAAGTATAATTAACCATTGAAAATAAAAATCCAATCACAGTGAATAGAATGTGATTTACTGGACTCAATATGGTGGCATATCCCAAATAGGAACATTTCCACATATAAAATAGGAAACTTTCCACATCATATCTGCCTCTTATGGGTTATTATGTGAACTAAAATTATTCAACAAATTTGAATACACCATATGCTCTAGGTACCATGTTAGGTGTTGGGAATACAAATAAGATGTAATCCCTGCTTTAAATAGCTTCCTGTTTGTTACTATACAAAAAATAATTACTATAAACTATACATAATACTAAGAATTATAATATAGTGATATATGATATGAGAGCATTTAGAAGGGGCATATAATTCAGGTAGAAGCCAGCAGAACATGTTTTTATAGTACAGATAAAATTTAAACTGAGTCCTGACGTGAACTGAAATCAGGAACAAGGAAGATATTCTATGACATTGAAGCAGCATGTGAGACATTGTGTAGGTCAGAAATATGATTTTCTTTTATAGCTGAACAAATATGCACTTGAAAGTGTGAGGCACCTAGGTGGCTCAGTTTGTTAAGCCACTGCCTTTGGCTCAGGTCATGGTCCTGACTTGATCAGAGTCCCAGGATCAAGTCCCACATCAGGCTCTGGGCTCAGCAGGGAGTCTTCTTCTCTTTCTGACCCTCTGCCCTCTCATGCTCTCTCTCTCTCCCAAATAAATAAATCAGTAAATAAATAAATAAATAAAATATATATTTTTAAAAAGTGTGAGAGGGGAATAGATGGCAGATTAGGTGTTTTCAGCCATTATACTCCCAGAAAACATATATTTTGACAATTATCCATATACTAATGTAAGTTTGTGGGAATCCAGGAGTCAAGAGGAGAAGTTCCAGCACACCATTTAGAGCAACAGTCTAAGAATAGATACACTGAAGAAATTAAGAAGAACAGTTTTACTTTACCTACATTACCTCTCCTCCCAAGGCAACATAATTCAGTGCCAAGACTCCTTTGTCTGTGACTTACCCCATGTAAAAAGTGAAAACATAGCGAGAGAGCACCTGGCATTTTCCACTGTGCAGGATGTTCCCTAAGAGGCCCACTTCCTTTTTTTTTTTTTTTTTTTAACTCTCCCATAATACTGAGAAGATCAACAAGGTAAATAGCTGGGAGAGACTGGGATCAAGGAAGGGAGGTGAGGACTTCCACAACAAAAAGTACTCCCAACTCAACAAATTGCCACGGAACTTATTAACATCCTCATGAACTCTATCTGGATTCCCACCCACAAGCTATATGGAATATTTCATCTATCCCTCCAAATGGCCCATAGGTACCCCCAAACATTCCACATATCTTACCTTGCCCCTTCCCATGGCCAGCTTCTTGCATATGTCCCTATGAAATGGTATTAAACTAGAAATAATAGGAGGAAAACTGGAAAAAATCACTAATACATGGAAATTAAACAATACTGTTGAACAACCAGTGGGGCAAAGAAAAAATCAAAAGAGAAATCAGAAAATATCTTGAGAAGTGTCTGTTCATATCTTCTGCCCATTTTTTGATATGATTATCTGTTTTGTGTGTGTTGAGTTTGAGGAGTTCTTTATAGATCCTGGATATCAATCTCTTGTCTGTACTGTCATTTGCAAATATCTTCTCCCATTCCATGGGTTGCCTCTTTGTTTTCTTGACAGAAAATTCTCCAACAAAGACATACAAATGGCTATCAGACACATGAAAAAATGTTCATCATCACTAGCCATCAGGGAGATTCAAA
>NW_022633588.1:0-5526 GCF_010015895.1 Lontra canadensis
TTTGAATCTCCCTGATGGCTAGTGATGATGAACATTTTTTCATGTGTCTGATAGCCATTTGTATGTCTTTGTTGGAGAATTTTCTGTCAAGAAAACAAAGAGGCAACCCATGGAATGGGAGAAGATATTTGCAAATGACAGTACAGACAAGAGATTGATATCCAGGATCTATAAAGAACTCCTCAAACTCAACACACACAAAACAGATAATCATATCAAAAAATGGGCAGAAGATATGAACAGACACTTCTCAAGATATTTTCTGATTTCTCTTTTGATTTTTTCTTTGCCCCACTGGTTGTTCAACAGTATTGTTTAATTTCCATGTATTAGTGATTTTTTCCAGTTTTCCTCCTATTATTTCTAGTTTAATACCATTTCATAGGGACATATGCAAGAAGCTGGCCATGGGAAGGGGCAAGGTAAGATATGTGGAATGTTTGGGGGTACCTATGGGCCATTTGGAGGGATAGATGAAATATTCCATATAGCTTGTGGGTGGGAATCCAGATAGAGTTCATGAGGATGTTAATAAGTTCCGTGGCAATTTGTTGAGTTGGGAGTACTTTTTGTTGTGGAAGTCCTCACCTCCCTTCCTTGATCCCAGTCTCTCCCAGCTATTTACCTTGTTGATCTTCTCAGTATTATGGGAGAGTTAAAAAAAAAAAAAAAAAAAGGAAGTGGGCCTCTTAGGGAACATCCTGCACAGTGGAAAATGCCAGGTGCTCTCTCGCTATGTTTTCACTTTTTACATGGGGTAAGTCACAGACAAAGGAGTCTTGGCACTGAATTATGTTGCCTTGGGAGGAGAGGTAATGTAGGTAAAGTAAAACTGTTCTTCTTAATTTCTTCAGTGTATCTATTCTTAGACTGTTGCTCTAAATGGTGTGCTGGAACTTCTCCTCTTGACTCCTGGATTCCCACAAACTTACATTAGTATATGGATAATTGTCAAAATATATGTTTTCTGGGAGTATAATGGCTGAAAACACCTAATCTGCCATCTATTCCCCTCTCACACTTTTTAAAAATATATATTTTATTTATTTATTTATTTACTGATTTATTTATTTGGGAGAGAGAGAGAGCATGAGAGGGCAGAGGGTCAGAAAGAGAAGAAGACTCCCTGCTGAGCCCAGAGCCTGATGTGGGACTTGATCCTGGGACTCTGATCAAGTCAGGACCATGACCTGAGCCAAAGGCAGTGGCTTAACAAACTGAGCCACCTAGGTGCCTCACACTTTCAAGTGCATATTTGTTCAGCTATAAAAGAAAATCATATTTCTGACCTACACAATGTCTCACATGCTGCTTCAATGTCATAGAATATCTTCCTTGTTCCTGATTTCAGTTCACGTCAGGACTCAGTTTAAATTTTATCTGTACTATAAAAACATGTTCTGCTGGCTTCTACCTGAATTATATGCCCCTTCTAAATGCTCTCATATCATATATCACTATATTATAATTCTTAGTATTATGTATAGTTTATAGTAATTATTTTTTGTATAGTAACAAACAGGAAGCTATTTAAAGCAGGGATTACATCTTATTTGTATTCCCAACACCTAACATGGTACCTAGAGCATATGGTGTATTCAAATTTGTTGAATAATTTTAGTTCACATAATAACCCATAAGAGGCAGATATGATGTGGAAAGTTTCCTATTTTATATGTGGAAATGTTCCTATTTGGGATATGCCACCATATTGAGTCCAGTAAATCACATTCTATTCACTGTGATTGGATTTTTATTTTCAATGGTTAATTATACTTTTTTTTTCTTTTTTTGTGGAAACATATAAGCAGTGATCATGGAAATTCATGCCTCTCCAGATAATAAAGATATTCAAAAATTCCAACTCCTAAATATCTTCTCTCTTCTTTCAAGTGTTCTCTGGGTAAAATAGTGAACCATACTCTCCAAGTAGTTGACCCAGAGCTCTGGATGTGGGAGTAGGAGGAGAGGAATACTCGGATTTAGATGACAGGGTAATCTATGCTTGGATGCAGGGTATTTTCAAAGTCCCAATTTGCTGCAGATGCCATGTTGAAAAAAGTTGAAGACATTGCTGTGGCTGGCTTCCAGGGGAAGCTATCATATTTTTCAACATTTATATTCTTGTGAAATTAGGACTTCTATCACTAAGGCAAGAAGAAATATTTTGTATAGTAATGAAGTTCCTACTGTACCACTTACTCTTTCAGTAGTCCCATTCCAATACGTAGGGCAAATGGACTTAAATTGTAAATCAGGAGTTGGCAACTTTTTCTGTAAAAGAACAAATAGTAACTATTTTCAACTTTGTGGGTCCACATCTCAGGCTTATTGCAACTACTCGACTCTGTTGTGGTAGTCCAAAAGAAGACACAGACCAATATACAAATAAATAGGATGTCTGTGTTCCAATAACACTTTATTTGAAAAACATGTGATATGCGATTTTTGCCTGCCCACAGGCCATAGTTTGCCAACTCATGGCTTAAAAATATCACAGAAGGGGCACCTGGCTCAGTCATTAAGCGTCTGACTCTGGCTCAGGTTATGATCCCAGTGTTCTGGGATTGAACCCCATATTGGGTTCCCTGCTCTGTGGGAAGCCTGCTTCTGCCTCTCCTGCGTTCCCTGCTTGTATTCCCTCTCTCACTGTCTCTCTCTTTCTGTCAAATAAATAAATAAAATCTTAAACAAAAAGAAATATCACAGAAGATATCAGCTTTTTCTTGATGCCTTTCTCTAGGACTAAATACTCTAAACACAGGTCTGCAATATCTATAAACTAAAATTATCCCAAACCCAAATCTTTTAAAACATTTTTTTTATTTTTATATTTTAAAGATTTTATTTATTTATTTGACACAGGGAGAGAAATCACAAGTAGGCAGCGAAGTAGGCAGGGAGAGAGAAGGGGAAGCAGACTCCCTGCTGTGCAGAGAGCCTGATGCAGGGCTCTATCCCAGGACCCTGAGATCATGACCTGAGCTGAAGGCAGAGGCTTAACCCACTGAGGCACCCAGGCACCTCAGACCCAAATCTTGAACAAAAACCAAAACATAGTTTTTTAAAATGTGTAAATAGCAAAACAAAATAAAAATTTTCTATCTTAACAAATAGAGATCAAATAGAGTCACTCTGAGAAAGCAAAGCAAATATTATCTAGTTAAATAATGTCATTGCAAGAAAAAACAAAAAATATACATTTTGATTCTAAACAAAATTGATTAGAAGACTCCCACAAGTAAATATCATAGTCAAATTTCTCAATTATTGTGAATGGAGCAAAAAAAAAAAAATAAAGAATCTGCAATACTATAGGAGTAAACAAAATTAATTAATGTTGTAATTATTCTACAACATTATGTCATAAAATAATGAAAAACATTTGCAATGTTTTAAGAAAATAAGTTCACGAATAGATTTAAAAAAAATATAAGGCCAGTTTATAATTTTTGTAAAAGACTAAAGAACAGGAATTTCTGAACTACTAAACCCTCCAAGTATCTTTAAGTGTTTCTTGATGTCAGCAGAATGAATGAGATTATCAGTAAGATACAGTAAAAAAGAAAGTATAATAAGTAGTAAAATCAGAAACATTACCTAAATAATTTATGTATATAGTTATGAAAATAATACATATATCAAGTTTTTTTTAAAAAAAGAGAACATATAATGTCATAAACAGCCATCCAGATTAAAAAAAAATTTTTCATCAAAAATACTGGAAATGGGCATATAAAAGGATAAATAAGCCTGCAAAATATATTTCCCCAAAGAACAATAGAGTACAATAATCATCACATAATGTTATAGTCTTAAGATTCTGATAAAGAACATGAATTTCAAAAATCTTTATTTTAGGTTCATTATAGTAGAATAAAAATAAAATTTATAATTTTCAAATAATTTGAGAAAAAATGCATTTGTCCAAATTATATAGTAAAAACATTCTCCCAAATTATTTGTCAAAGTAGAAATAAAATCTGCATGTAGGGACACCTGGGTGGCTCAGTCATTAAGTGTCTGCCCTCAGCTCGGGTTATGATCCCAGGATCTTGGGATCGAGCCCCACATTGTGCTCCCTGCTTGGCAGGAAGCCTGCTTCTCCCTCTCCCACTTCCTCTGCTTGTATTCTCTCTCTCTCTCTCTGTCTCTCTATCAAACAAATAAATAAATAAAATCTTAAAAATTCTCCACATAGAGAGTAAAATATGTGAATAAGACAATCTATCTAAAATTATGAGATGAGAGACAAGATGGCGGGGAAGTAGGAGGAGGTGTCTTTTCAACCTGTACCCTAAAGTGAGCTGATTACCTACCAAAGAACTCTAATCACCCATGAAATCAGCCTGAGATCAGAATTATACACGTCTGGATCTCTACAGGGGCAGAAGACACCAGTGGGCAGGTAAAAAGGAGTGGGACCATCGGACTAATATCGGAAGATAAACAAAAGGGGGAGGGAGCCACCAGAGGCGACCGATTGGAAAGTAATACCCCAATATGAGAGTGCCCTGCATCTAGGGACCAGCATTAACTTGGAGACTGGTTGCAAGCACTCCAAAAGAGCAAAGGATCGTGGTGGTGGTGGGGGGGAATTTGTGGGAATCGGGGTGGCTAGGGACAGGGGCTTAAGTTCCCGGACCCAGGACAGCCTCCCCTGATGCTGAGCCAGAGAGAGTGCGGCGGAGAAACCAGGTCTTGGTCCCTGAGCCGCCAGCATACCCGAGATTGAGTGGGGTCCAGCTCCTGTGAGGGGCTGGGAGCCACGCCAGACAGCAGAATGCCGAGCCCTGCTACAGAGCCTGAGACACGCGTGCCCTTCACCCTCCCCTGAGAGAGGTGTACAAAGGCCCACCTAGCGCTCTTAGACCTGTGCCACTGTTTCAGAGCCTGAGACGTGCGCCCCAAACTCTCCCCTGAGAGAGGTGCGCAAAGGCCCAGCCTGGTGTTTTCGTACCTGCGTCCTGTTCTCAGTGCCTGAGACATATCCTCGTGGCCCACAGCCTCCCTTGAGAGAGGTGCATGCAAGTCGGGCGCTCTTAGACCCAGAAAGACCAGGAATTCCTAGCCCGGGCCAGCGGGAAAATCTCAGTGTGTGATCACTGCTTGGAACCTCTCTGGCAGTCTGGAGCTGCCCAGACAGCCACCGCTGCTGTGGTTTTGGGTACAAGCAGAAGATCCTACGTCCCCAGGGACCGCGACTCGGAACCGGCTCTGCCAGCAGCCAAGGGGGAATTTATATGGGCTCTGCAGCCAGACTGAGGCTTCTCTCTGAGAGGGAGGTCAGGGTGCAGTTTGCTTTCCTCTAAAGCTACAAAAACCATCAAAAGCGGTCAAGGAGAGAGAAAAAAAAAAGTGAACAAACATAAAAACCTCCAGAGAACAAAAGCCTGAAAAAACTGGTTTCCTCAGAGCCCACCCCCTTGAGGGGGGCGGGAGGACTTAACTCAGGGAACATCATTGACTGAAAACCCACAGGGCAGACCCCTCCCCCAGAAAACCAACCAGGAAAGAAAAAAAAAA
>NW_022633589.1:0-5526 GCF_010015895.1 Lontra canadensis
TTTGAATCTCCCTGATGGCTAGTGATGATGAACATTTTTTCATGTGTCTGATAGCCATTTGTATGTCTTTGTTGGAGAATTTTCTGTCAAGAAAACAAAGAGGCAACCCATGGAATGGGAGAAGATATTTGCAAATGACAGTACAGACAAGAGATTGATATCCAGGATCTATAAAGAACTCCTCAAACTCAACACACACAAAACAGATAATCATATCAAAAAATGGGCAGAAGATATGAACAGACACTTCTCAAGATATTTTCTGATTTCTCTTTTGATTTTTTCTTTGCCCCACTGGTTGTTCAACAGTATTGTTTAATTTCCATGTATTAGTGATTTTTTCCAGTTTTCCTCCTATTATTTCTAGTTTAATACCATTTCATAGGGACATATGCAAGAAGCTGGCCATGGGAAGGGGCAAGGTAAGATATGTGGAATGTTTGGGGGTACCTATGGGCCATTTGGAGGGATAGATGAAATATTCCATATAGCTTGTGGGTGGGAATCCAGATAGAGTTCATGAGGATGTTAATAAGTTCCGTGGCAATTTGTTGAGTTGGGAGTACTTTTTGTTGTGGAAGTCCTCACCTCCCTTCCTTGATCCCAGTCTCTCCCAGCTATTTACCTTGTTGATCTTCTCAGTATTATGGGAGAGTTAAAAAAAAAAAAAAAAAAAGGAAGTGGGCCTCTTAGGGAACATCCTGCACAGTGGAAAATGCCAGGTGCTCTCTCGCTATGTTTTCACTTTTTACATGGGGTAAGTCACAGACAAAGGAGTCTTGGCACTGAATTATGTTGCCTTGGGAGGAGAGGTAATGTAGGTAAAGTAAAACTGTTCTTCTTAATTTCTTCAGTGTATCTATTCTTAGACTGTTGCTCTAAATGGTGTGCTGGAACTTCTCCTCTTGACTCCTGGATTCCCACAAACTTACATTAGTATATGGATAATTGTCAAAATATATGTTTTCTGGGAGTATAATGGCTGAAAACACCTAATCTGCCATCTATTCCCCTCTCACACTTTTTAAAAATATATATTTTATTTATTTATTTATTTACTGATTTATTTATTTGGGAGAGAGAGAGAGCATGAGAGGGCAGAGGGTCAGAAAGAGAAGAAGACTCCCTGCTGAGCCCAGAGCCTGATGTGGGACTTGATCCTGGGACTCTGATCAAGTCAGGACCATGACCTGAGCCAAAGGCAGTGGCTTAACAAACTGAGCCACCTAGGTGCCTCACACTTTCAAGTGCATATTTGTTCAGCTATAAAAGAAAATCATATTTCTGACCTACACAATGTCTCACATGCTGCTTCAATGTCATAGAATATCTTCCTTGTTCCTGATTTCAGTTCACGTCAGGACTCAGTTTAAATTTTATCTGTACTATAAAAACATGTTCTGCTGGCTTCTACCTGAATTATATGCCCCTTCTAAATGCTCTCATATCATATATCACTATATTATAATTCTTAGTATTATGTATAGTTTATAGTAATTATTTTTTGTATAGTAACAAACAGGAAGCTATTTAAAGCAGGGATTACATCTTATTTGTATTCCCAACACCTAACATGGTACCTAGAGCATATGGTGTATTCAAATTTGTTGAATAATTTTAGTTCACATAATAACCCATAAGAGGCAGATATGATGTGGAAAGTTTCCTATTTTATATGTGGAAATGTTCCTATTTGGGATATGCCACCATATTGAGTCCAGTAAATCACATTCTATTCACTGTGATTGGATTTTTATTTTCAATGGTTAATTATACTTTTTTTTTCTTTTTTTGTGGAAACATATAAGCAGTGATCATGGAAATTCATGCCTCTCCAGATAATAAAGATATTCAAAAATTCCAACTCCTAAATATCTTCTCTCTTCTTTCAAGTGTTCTCTGGGTAAAATAGTGAACCATACTCTCCAAGTAGTTGACCCAGAGCTCTGGATGTGGGAGTAGGAGGAGAGGAATACTCGGATTTAGATGACAGGGTAATCTATGCTTGGATGCAGGGTATTTTCAAAGTCCCAATTTGCTGCAGATGCCATGTTGAAAAAAGTTGAAGACATTGCTGTGGCTGGCTTCCAGGGGAAGCTATCATATTTTTCAACATTTATATTCTTGTGAAATTAGGACTTCTATCACTAAGGCAAGAAGAAATATTTTGTATAGTAATGAAGTTCCTACTGTACCACTTACTCTTTCAGTAGTCCCATTCCAATACGTAGGGCAAATGGACTTAAATTGTAAATCAGGAGTTGGCAACTTTTTCTGTAAAAGAACAAATAGTAACTATTTTCAACTTTGTGGGTCCACATCTCAGGCTTATTGCAACTACTCGACTCTGTTGTGGTAGTCCAAAAGAAGACACAGACCAATATACAAATAAATAGGATGTCTGTGTTCCAATAACACTTTATTTGAAAAACATGTGATATGCGATTTTTGCCTGCCCACAGGCCATAGTTTGCCAACTCATGGCTTAAAAATATCACAGAAGGGGCACCTGGCTCAGTCATTAAGCGTCTGACTCTGGCTCAGGTTATGATCCCAGTGTTCTGGGATTGAACCCCATATTGGGTTCCCTGCTCTGTGGGAAGCCTGCTTCTGCCTCTCCTGCGTTCCCTGCTTGTATTCCCTCTCTCACTGTCTCTCTCTTTCTGTCAAATAAATAAATAAAATCTTAAACAAAAAGAAATATCACAGAAGATATCAGCTTTTTCTTGATGCCTTTCTCTAGGACTAAATACTCTAAACACAGGTCTGCAATATCTATAAACTAAAATTATCCCAAACCCAAATCTTTTAAAACATTTTTTTTATTTTTATATTTTAAAGATTTTATTTATTTATTTGACACAGGGAGAGAAATCACAAGTAGGCAGCGAAGTAGGCAGGGAGAGAGAAGGGGAAGCAGACTCCCTGCTGTGCAGAGAGCCTGATGCAGGGCTCTATCCCAGGACCCTGAGATCATGACCTGAGCTGAAGGCAGAGGCTTAACCCACTGAGGCACCCAGGCACCTCAGACCCAAATCTTGAACAAAAACCAAAACATAGTTTTTTAAAATGTGTAAATAGCAAAACAAAATAAAAATTTTCTATCTTAACAAATAGAGATCAAATAGAGTCACTCTGAGAAAGCAAAGCAAATATTATCTAGTTAAATAATGTCATTGCAAGAAAAAACAAAAAATATACATTTTGATTCTAAACAAAATTGATTAGAAGACTCCCACAAGTAAATATCATAGTCAAATTTCTCAATTATTGTGAATGGAGCAAAAAAAAAAAAATAAAGAATCTGCAATACTATAGGAGTAAACAAAATTAATTAATGTTGTAATTATTCTACAACATTATGTCATAAAATAATGAAAAACATTTGCAATGTTTTAAGAAAATAAGTTCACGAATAGATTTAAAAAAAATATAAGGCCAGTTTATAATTTTTGTAAAAGACTAAAGAACAGGAATTTCTGAACTACTAAACCCTCCAAGTATCTTTAAGTGTTTCTTGATGTCAGCAGAATGAATGAGATTATCAGTAAGATACAGTAAAAAAGAAAGTATAATAAGTAGTAAAATCAGAAACATTACCTAAATAATTTATGTATATAGTTATGAAAATAATACATATATCAAGTTTTTTTTAAAAAAAGAGAACATATAATGTCATAAACAGCCATCCAGATTAAAAAAAAATTTTTCATCAAAAATACTGGAAATGGGCATATAAAAGGATAAATAAGCCTGCAAAATATATTTCCCCAAAGAACAATAGAGTACAATAATCATCACATAATGTTATAGTCTTAAGATTCTGATAAAGAACATGAATTTCAAAAATCTTTATTTTAGGTTCATTATAGTAGAATAAAAATAAAATTTATAATTTTCAAATAATTTGAGAAAAAATGCATTTGTCCAAATTATATAGTAAAAACATTCTCCCAAATTATTTGTCAAAGTAGAAATAAAATCTGCATGTAGGGACACCTGGGTGGCTCAGTCATTAAGTGTCTGCCCTCAGCTCGGGTTATGATCCCAGGATCTTGGGATCGAGCCCCACATTGTGCTCCCTGCTTGGCAGGAAGCCTGCTTCTCCCTCTCCCACTTCCTCTGCTTGTATTCTCTCTCTCTCTCTCTGTCTCTCTATCAAACAAATAAATAAATAAAATCTTAAAAATTCTCCACATAGAGAGTAAAATATGTGAATAAGACAATCTATCTAAAATTATGAGATGAGAGACAAGATGGCGGGGAAGTAGGAGGAGGTGTCTTTTCAACCTGTACCCTAAAGTGAGCTGATTACCTACCAAAGAACTCTAATCACCCATGAAATCAGCCTGAGATCAGAATTATACACGTCTGGATCTCTACAGGGGCAGAAGACACCAGTGGGCAGGTAAAAAGGAGTGGGACCATCGGACTAATATCGGAAGATAAACAAAAGGGGGAGGGAGCCACCAGAGGCGACCGATTGGAAAGTAATACCCCAATATGAGAGTGCCCTGCATCTAGGGACCAGCATTAACTTGGAGACTGGTTGCAAGCACTCCAAAAGAGCAAAGGATCGTGGTGGTGGTGGGGGGGAATTTGTGGGAATCGGGGTGGCTAGGGACAGGGGCTTAAGTTCCCGGACCCAGGACAGCCTCCCCTGATGCTGAGCCAGAGAGAGTGCGGCGGAGAAACCAGGTCTTGGTCCCTGAGCCGCCAGCATACCCGAGATTGAGTGGGGTCCAGCTCCTGTGAGGGGCTGGGAGCCACGCCAGACAGCAGAATGCCGAGCCCTGCTACAGAGCCTGAGACACGCGTGCCCTTCACCCTCCCCTGAGAGAGGTGTACAAAGGCCCACCTAGCGCTCTTAGACCTGTGCCACTGTTTCAGAGCCTGAGACGTGCGCCCCAAACTCTCCCCTGAGAGAGGTGCGCAAAGGCCCAGCCTGGTGTTTTCGTACCTGCGTCCTGTTCTCAGTGCCTGAGACATATCCTCGTGGCCCACAGCCTCCCTTGAGAGAGGTGCATGCAAGTCGGGCGCTCTTAGACCCAGAAAGACCAGGAATTCCTAGCCCGGGCCAGCGGGAAAATCTCAGTGTGTGATCACTGCTTGGAACCTCTCTGGCAGTCTGGAGCTGCCCAGACAGCCACCGCTGCTGTGGTTTTGGGTACAAGCAGAAGATCCTACGTCCCCAGGGACCGCGACTCGGAACCGGCTCTGCCAGCAGCCAAGGGGGAATTTATATGGGCTCTGCAGCCAGACTGAGGCTTCTCTCTGAGAGGGAGGTCAGGGTGCAGTTTGCTTTCCTCTAAAGCTACAAAAACCATCAAAAGCGGTCAAGGAGAGAGAAAAAAAAAAGTGAACAAACATAAAAACCTCCAGAGAACAAAAGCCTGAAAAAACTGGTTTCCTCAGAGCCCACCCCCTTGAGGGGGGCGGGAGGACTTAACTCAGGGAACATCATTGACTGAAAACCCACAGGGCAGACCCCTCCCCCAGAAAACCAACCAGGAAAGAAAAAAAAAA
>NW_022633590.1:0-5526 GCF_010015895.1 Lontra canadensis
TTTTTTTTTTCTTTCCTGGTTGGTTTTCTGGGGGAGGGGTCTGCCCTGTGGGTTTTCAGTCAATGATGTTCCCTGAGTTAAGTCCTCCCGCCCCCCTCAAGGGGGTGGGCTCTGAGGAAACCAGTTTTTTCAGGCTTTTGTTCTCTGGAGGTTTTTATGTTTGTTCACTTTTTTTTTTCTCTCTCCTTGACCGCTTTTGATGGTTTTTGTAGCTTTAGAGGAAAGCAAACTGCACCCTGACCTCCCTCTCAGAGAGAAGCCTCAGTCTGGCTGCAGAGCCCATATAAATTCCCCCTTGGCTGCTGGCAGAGCCGGTTCCGAGTCGCGGTCCCTGGGGACGTAGGATCTTCTGCTTGTACCCAAAACCACAGCAGCGGTGGCTGTCTGGGCAGCTCCAGACTGCCAGAGAGGTTCCAAGCAGTGATCACACACTGAGATTTTCCCGCTGGCCCGGGCTAGGAATTCCTGGTCTTTCTGGGTCTAAGAGCGCCCGACTTGCATGCACCTCTCTCAAGGGAGGCTGTGGGCCACGAGGATATGTCTCAGGCACTGAGAACAGGACGCAGGTACGAAAACACCAGGCTGGGCCTTTGCGCACCTCTCTCAGGGGAGAGTTTGGGGCGCACGTCTCAGGCTCTGAAACAGTGGCACAGGTCTAAGAGCGCTAGGTGGGCCTTTGTACACCTCTCTCAGGGGAGGGTGAAGGGCACGCGTGTCTCAGGCTCTGTAGCAGGGCTCGGCATTCTGCTGTCTGGCGTGGCTCCCAGCCCCTCACAGGAGCTGGACCCCACTCAATCTCGGGTATGCTGGCGGCTCAGGGACCAAGACCTGGTTTCTCCGCCGCACTCTCTCTGGCTCAGCATCAGGGGAGGCTGTCCTGGGTCCGGGAACTTAAGCCCCTGTCCCTAGCCACCCCGATTCCCACAAATTCCCCCCCACCACCACCACGATCCTTTGCTCTTTTGGAGTGCTTGCAACCAGTCTCCAAGTTAATGCTGGTCCCTAGATGCAGGGCACTCTCATATTGGGGTATTACTTTCCAATCGGTCGCCTCTGGTGGCTCCCTCCCCCTTTTGTTTATCTTCCGATATTAGTCCGATGGTCCCACTCCTTTTTACCTGCCCACTGGTGTCTTCTGCCCCTGTAGAGATCCAGACGTGTATAATTCTGATCTCAGGCTGATTTCATGGGTGATTAGAGTTCTTTGGTAGGTAATCAGCTCACTTTAGGGTACAGGTTGAAAAGACACCTCCTCCTACTTCCCCGCCATCTTGTCTCTCATCTCATAATTTTAGATAGATTGTCTTATTCACATATTTTACTCTCTATGTGGAGAATTTTTAAGATTTTATTTATTTATTTGTTTGATAGAGAGACAGAGAGAGAGAGAGAGAATACAAGCAGAGGAAGTGGGAGAGGGAGAAGCAGGCTTCCTGCCAAGCAGGGAGCACAATGTGGGGCTCGATCCCAAGATCCTGGGATCATAACCCGAGCTGAGGGCAGACACTTAATGACTGAGCCACCCAGGTGTCCCTACATGCAGATTTTATTTCTACTTTGACAAATAATTTGGGAGAATGTTTTTACTATATAATTTGGACAAATGCATTTTTTCTCAAATTATTTGAAAATTATAAATTTTATTTTTATTCTACTATAATGAACCTAAAATAAAGATTTTTGAAATTCATGTTCTTTATCAGAATCTTAAGACTATAACATTATGTGATGATTATTGTACTCTATTGTTCTTTGGGGAAATATATTTTGCAGGCTTATTTATCCTTTTATATGCCCATTTCCAGTATTTTTGATGAAAAATTTTTTTTTAATCTGGATGGCTGTTTATGACATTATATGTTCTCTTTTTTTAAAAAAAACTTGATATATGTATTATTTTCATAACTATATACATAAATTATTTAGGTAATGTTTCTGATTTTACTACTTATTATACTTTCTTTTTTACTGTATCTTACTGATAATCTCATTCATTCTGCTGACATCAAGAAACACTTAAAGATACTTGGAGGGTTTAGTAGTTCAGAAATTCCTGTTCTTTAGTCTTTTACAAAAATTATAAACTGGCCTTATATTTTTTTTAAATCTATTCGTGAACTTATTTTCTTAAAACATTGCAAATGTTTTTCATTATTTTATGACATAATGTTGTAGAATAATTACAACATTAATTAATTTTGTTTACTCCTATAGTATTGCAGATTCTTTATTTTTTTTTTTTTGCTCCATTCACAATAATTGAGAAATTTGACTATGATATTTACTTGTGGGAGTCTTCTAATCAATTTTGTTTAGAATCAAAATGTATATTTTTTGTTTTTTCTTGCAATGACATTATTTAACTAGATAATATTTGCTTTGCTTTCTCAGAGTGACTCTATTTGATCTCTATTTGTTAAGATAGAAAATTTTTATTTTGTTTTGCTATTTACACATTTTAAAAAACTATGTTTTGGTTTTTGTTCAAGATTTGGGTCTGAGGTGCCTGGGTGCCTCAGTGGGTTAAGCCTCTGCCTTCAGCTCAGGTCATGATCTCAGGGTCCTGGGATAGAGCCCTGCATCAGGCTCTCTGCACAGCAGGGAGTCTGCTTCCCCTTCTCTCTCCCTGCCTACTTCGCTGCCTACTTGTGATTTCTCTCCCTGTGTCAAATAAATAAATAAAATCTTTAAAATATAAAAATAAAAAAAATGTTTTAAAAGATTTGGGTTTGGGATAATTTTAGTTTATAGATATTGCAGACCTGTGTTTAGAGTATTTAGTCCTAGAGAAAGGCATCAAGAAAAAGCTGATATCTTCTGTGATATTTCTTTTTGTTTAAGATTTTATTTATTTATTTGACAGAAAGAGAGAGACAGTGAGAGAGGGAATACAAGCAGGGAACGCAGGAGAGGCAGAAGCAGGCTTCCCACAGAGCAGGGAACCCAATATGGGGTTCAATCCCAGAACACTGGGATCATAACCTGAGCCAGAGTCAGACGCTTAATGACTGAGCCAGGTGCCCCTTCTGTGATATTTTTAAGCCATGAGTTGGCAAACTATGGCCTGTGGGCAGGCAAAAATCGCATATCACATGTTTTTCAAATAAAGTGTTATTGGAACACAGACATCCTATTTATTTGTATATTGGTCTGTGTCTTCTTTTGGACTACCACAACAGAGTCGAGTAGTTGCAATAAGCCTGAGATGTGGACCCACAAAGTTGAAAATAGTTACTATTTGTTCTTTTACAGAAAAAGTTGCCAACTCCTGATTTACAATTTAAGTCCATTTGCCCTACGTATTGGAATGGGACTACTGAAAGAGTAAGTGGTACAGTAGGAACTTCATTACTATACAAAATATTTCTTCTTGCCTTAGTGATAGAAGTCCTAATTTCACAAGAATATAAATGTTGAAAAATATGATAGCTTCCCCTGGAAGCCAGCCACAGCAATGTCTTCAACTTTTTTCAACATGGCATCTGCAGCAAATTGGGACTTTGAAAATACCCTGCATCCAAGCATAGATTACCCTGTCATCTAAATCCGAGTATTCCTCTCCTCCTACTCCCACATCCAGAGCTCTGGGTCAACTACTTGGAGAGTATGGTTCACTATTTTACCCAGAGAACACTTGAAAGAAGAGAGAAGATATTTAGGAGTTGGAATTTTTGAATATCTTTATTATCTGGAGAGGCATGAATTTCCATGATCACTGCTTATATGTTTCCACAAAAAAAGAAAAAAAAAGTATAATTAACCATTGAAAATAAAAATCCAATCACAGTGAATAGAATGTGATTTACTGGACTCAATATGGTGGCATATCCCAAATAGGAACATTTCCACATATAAAATAGGAAACTTTCCACATCATATCTGCCTCTTATGGGTTATTATGTGAACTAAAATTATTCAACAAATTTGAATACACCATATGCTCTAGGTACCATGTTAGGTGTTGGGAATACAAATAAGATGTAATCCCTGCTTTAAATAGCTTCCTGTTTGTTACTATACAAAAAATAATTACTATAAACTATACATAATACTAAGAATTATAATATAGTGATATATGATATGAGAGCATTTAGAAGGGGCATATAATTCAGGTAGAAGCCAGCAGAACATGTTTTTATAGTACAGATAAAATTTAAACTGAGTCCTGACGTGAACTGAAATCAGGAACAAGGAAGATATTCTATGACATTGAAGCAGCATGTGAGACATTGTGTAGGTCAGAAATATGATTTTCTTTTATAGCTGAACAAATATGCACTTGAAAGTGTGAGGCACCTAGGTGGCTCAGTTTGTTAAGCCACTGCCTTTGGCTCAGGTCATGGTCCTGACTTGATCAGAGTCCCAGGATCAAGTCCCACATCAGGCTCTGGGCTCAGCAGGGAGTCTTCTTCTCTTTCTGACCCTCTGCCCTCTCATGCTCTCTCTCTCTCCCAAATAAATAAATCAGTAAATAAATAAATAAATAAAATATATATTTTTAAAAAGTGTGAGAGGGGAATAGATGGCAGATTAGGTGTTTTCAGCCATTATACTCCCAGAAAACATATATTTTGACAATTATCCATATACTAATGTAAGTTTGTGGGAATCCAGGAGTCAAGAGGAGAAGTTCCAGCACACCATTTAGAGCAACAGTCTAAGAATAGATACACTGAAGAAATTAAGAAGAACAGTTTTACTTTACCTACATTACCTCTCCTCCCAAGGCAACATAATTCAGTGCCAAGACTCCTTTGTCTGTGACTTACCCCATGTAAAAAGTGAAAACATAGCGAGAGAGCACCTGGCATTTTCCACTGTGCAGGATGTTCCCTAAGAGGCCCACTTCCTTTTTTTTTTTTTTTTTTTAACTCTCCCATAATACTGAGAAGATCAACAAGGTAAATAGCTGGGAGAGACTGGGATCAAGGAAGGGAGGTGAGGACTTCCACAACAAAAAGTACTCCCAACTCAACAAATTGCCACGGAACTTATTAACATCCTCATGAACTCTATCTGGATTCCCACCCACAAGCTATATGGAATATTTCATCTATCCCTCCAAATGGCCCATAGGTACCCCCAAACATTCCACATATCTTACCTTGCCCCTTCCCATGGCCAGCTTCTTGCATATGTCCCTATGAAATGGTATTAAACTAGAAATAATAGGAGGAAAACTGGAAAAAATCACTAATACATGGAAATTAAACAATACTGTTGAACAACCAGTGGGGCAAAGAAAAAATCAAAAGAGAAATCAGAAAATATCTTGAGAAGTGTCTGTTCATATCTTCTGCCCATTTTTTGATATGATTATCTGTTTTGTGTGTGTTGAGTTTGAGGAGTTCTTTATAGATCCTGGATATCAATCTCTTGTCTGTACTGTCATTTGCAAATATCTTCTCCCATTCCATGGGTTGCCTCTTTGTTTTCTTGACAGAAAATTCTCCAACAAAGACATACAAATGGCTATCAGACACATGAAAAAATGTTCATCATCACTAGCCATCAGGGAGATTCAAA
>NW_022633591.1:0-5519 GCF_010015895.1 Lontra canadensis
GTCAAGATGGCGGAGAAGTAGCAGCTGAGACTACTTCAGGTTGCGGGAGATCAGCTAGATAGCTTATCTAAAGATTGCAAACACCTACAAATCCAACGGGAGATCGAAGAGAAGAAGAACAGCAATTCTAGAAACAGAAAATCAACCACTTGCTGAAAGGTAGGACTGGCGGAGAAGTGAATCCAAAGGGACGGGAAGACAGACCCCGGGGGGAGGGGCCGGCTCCCGGCAAGCGGCGGAGCAACGGAGCACAAAATCGGGACTTTTAAAAGTCTGTTCCGCTGAGGGACATCGCTCCAGAGGCTTAACTGGGGTGAAGCCCACGCGGGGCCAGTGTGGCCTCAGGTCCCGCAGGGTCACAGAAGGATCGGGGTGTCTGAGTGTCGCAGAGCTCGCAGGTATTAGAACAGGGAAGCCAGCTACAGAGACGGAGCCGAGGAGTGAGCTCACAGCTCGGGCTTACCTTGAACCGGTCGCAGGCTCGGTGAGCTCGGAGCACGGCCGGAGGCCAGGCAGACGGGAGTAATTGGACGCTGTTCCCTGAGGGCGCACTGAGGAGTGGGACCCCGAGCTCTCGGCTCCTCCGGGCCGGAGACTGGGAGGCCGCCATCTTCCTTCCCGTCCTCCGGACTCTACGGAAAGCGCTCAGGGAACAAAAGCTCCCGAAAGCAAACCCGAGCGGATTACTCAGCCCGGGCCCTGGTAAGGGCGGTGCGACTCCGCCTGGGGCAAAGACACTTGAAAATCACTACAACAGGCCCCTCCCCCAGAAGATCAACAAGAAACCCAGCCAGGACCAAGTTCACTTACGAGGAGTGCGGTTTCAATACCAAGGAGAGCAGCGGAATTCCAGAGGAGGAGAAAGCAAAGCACGGAACTCATGGCTTTCTCCCCATGATTCTTTAGCCTTGCAGTTAATTTAATTTTTTTTTCTTTTTCAATTTTTTTCTCTTCTTCTGCTAATTTTTTTAAACTTTTACCGTTTTCTTTTTTAACGTTTTTTAACTAGTTTATCTAATATATATATATTTTTTCCTTTTTATATTTTTTTCATTATTGGTTTTCTTTTTTTTATTTGTTTCTTTTTTCTTTTTTATTATTATTTTTTTTTTCTTTCTGAACCTCTTTTTATCCCCTTCCCCCCCCCCTCATGATTTGGGATCTCTTCTGATTTGGCTAAAGCATATTTTCCTGGGGTTGTTGCCACCCTTTTAGTATTTTACTTACTCCTTCATATACTCTTATCTGGACAAAATGACAAGGCGGAAAAATTCACCACAAAAAAAAAGAACAAGAGGCAGTACCAAAGGCTAAGGACCTAATCAATACAGACATTGGTAATATGTCAGATTTAGAGTTCAGAATGACGATTCTCAAGGTTCTAGCTGGGCTCGAAAAAGGCATGGAAGATATTAGAGAAACCCTCTCGGGAGATATAAAAGCCCTTTCTGGAGAAATAAAAGAACTAAAATCTAATCAAGTTGAAATAAAAAAAGCTATTAATGAGGTGCAATCAAAAATGGAGGCTCTCACTGCTAGGATAAATGAGGCAGAAGAAAGAATTAGCGATATAGAAGACCAAATGACAGAGAATAAAGAAGCTGAGCAAAAGAGGGACAAACAGCTACTGGACCACGAGGGCAGAATTCGAGAGATAAGTGACACCATAAGACGAAACAACATTAGAATAATTGGGATTCCAGAAGAAGAAGAAAGAGAGAGGGGAGCAGAAGGTATATTGGAGAGAATTATTGGAGAGAATTTCCCCAATATGGCAAAGGGAACAAGCATCAAAATCCAGGAGGTTCAGAGAACCCCACTCAAAATCAATAAGAATAGGTCCACACCCCGTCACCTAATAGTCAAATTTACAAGTCTTAGTGACAAAGAGAAAATCCTGAAAGCAGCCCGGGAAAAGAAGTCTGTAACATACAATGGTAAAAATATTAGATTGGCAGCAGACTTATCCACAGAGACCTGGCAGGCCAGAAAGAACTGGCATGATATATTCAGAGCACTAAACGAGAAAAACATGCAGCCAAGAATACTATATCCAGCTAGGCTATCATTGAAAATAGAAGGAGAGATTAAAAGCTTCCAGGACAAACAAAAACTGAAAGAATTTGCAAACACCAAGCCAGCTCTACAGGAAATATTGAAAGGGGTCCTCTAAGCAAAGAGAGACCCTAAAAGTAGTAGATCAGAAAGGAACAGAAACAATATACAATAACAGTCACCTTACAGGCAATACAATGGCACTAAATTCATATCTCTCAATAGTTACCCTGAATGTTAATGGGCTAAATGCCCCAATCAAAAGACACAGGGTATCAGAATGGATAAAAAAACAAAACCCATCTATATGTTGCCTACAAGAAACTCATTTTAAACCCGAAGACACCTTCAGATTTAAAGTGAGGGGGTGGAAAAGAATTTACCATGCTAATGGACATCAGAAGAAAGCAGGAGTGGCAATCCTTATATCAGATCACTTAGATTTTAAACCAAAGACTATAATAAGAGATGAAGATGGACACTATATCATACTCAAAGGATCTGCCCAACAAGAAGATCTAACAATTGTAAATATCTATGCCCCTAACGTGGGAGCAGCCAACTATATAAACCAATTAATAACAAAATCAAAGAAACACATCGACAATAATACAATAATAGTAGGGGACTTTAACACTCCCCTCACTGAAATGGACAGATCATCCAAGCAAAAGATCAACAAGGAAATAAAGGCCTTAAATGACACACTGGACCAGATGGACATCACAGATATATTCAGAACATTTCATCCCAAAGCAACAGAATACACATTCTTCTCTAGTGCACATGGAACATTCTCCAGAATAGATCACATCCTTGGTTCTAAATCAGGTCTTAACTGTTATCAAAAAATTGGGATCATTCCCTGCATATTTTCAGACCACAATGCTCTGAAGCTAGAACTCAATCGCAAGAGGAAATTTGGAAAGAACCCAAATATATGGCGACTAAACAGCATCCTTCTAAAGAATGAATGGGTCAACCAGGAAATTAAAGAAGAATTGAAAAAATTCATGGAAACAAATGATAATGAAAATACAACGGTTCAAAATCTGTGGGACACAACAAAGGCAGTCCTGAGAGGAAAATATATAGCAGTACAAGCCTTTCTCAAGAAACAAGAAAGGTCTCAGGTACACAACCTAACCCTACACCTAAAGGAGCTGGAGAAAGAACAAGAAAGAAACCCTAAACCCAGCAGGAGAAGAGAAATCATAAAGATCAGAGCAGAAATCAATGAAATAGAAACCAAAAAAACAATAGAACAAATCAACGAAACTAGGAGCTGGTTCTTTGAAAGAATTAATAAGATTGATAAGCCCCTGGCCAGACTTATCAAAAAGAGAAGAGAAAGGACCCAAATAAATAAAATCATGAATGAAAGAGGAGAGATCACAACTAACACCAAAGAAATACAGACAATTATAAGAACATATTATGAGCAACTCTATGCCAACAAATTTGACAATCTGGAAGAAATGGATGCATTCCTAGAGACATATAAACTACCACAACTGAACCTGGAAGAAATAGAAAGCCTGAACAGACCCATAACCAGTAAGGAGATTGAAACAGTCATCAAAAATCTCCAAACAAACAAAAGCCCAGGGCCAGACGGCTTCCCGGGGGAATTCTACCAAACATTTAAAGAAGAACTAATTCCTATTCTCCTGAGACTGTTCCAAAAAATAGAAATGGAAGGAAAACTTCCAAACTCATTTTATGAGGCCAGCATCACCTTGATCCCCAAACCAGACAAGGATCCCATCAAAAAAGAGAACTACAGACCAATATCCTTGATGAACACAGATGCAAAAATTCTCACCAAAATACTAGCCAATAGGATTCAACAGTACATTAAAAGGATTATTCACCACGACCAAGTGGGATTTATTCCAGGGCTGCAAGGTTGGTTCAACATCCGCAAATCAATCAATGTGATACAACACATTAATAAAAGAAAGAACAAGAACCATATGATACTCTCAATAGATGCTGAAAAAGCATTTGACAAAGTACAGCATCCCTTCCTGATCAAAACTCTTCAAAGTGTAGGGATAGAGGGCACATACCTCAATATTATCAAAGCCATCTATGAAAAACCCATCGCAAATATCATTCTCAATGGAGAAAAACTGAAAGCTTTTCCGCTAAGGTCAGGAACACGGCAGGGATGTCCGTTATCACCACTGCTATTCAACATAGTACTAGAAGTCCTAGCCTCAGCAATCAGACAACAAAAAGAAATTAAAGGCATCCAAATCGGCAAAGAAGAAGTCAAACTATCACTCTTCGCAGATGATATGATACTATATGTGGAAAACCCAAAAGACTCCACTCCAAAACTGCTAGAACTTGTACAGGAATTCAGTAATGTGTCAGGATATAAAATCAATGCACAGAAATCAGTTGCATTTCTCTACACCAACAACAAGACAGAAGAAAGAGAAATTAAGGAGTCCATCCCATTTACAATTGCACCCAAAACTATAAGATACCTAGGAATAAACCTAACCAAAGAGACTAAGAATCTATACACAGAAAACTATAAAGTACTCATGAAAGAAATTGAGGAAGACACAAAGAAATGGAAAAATGTTCCATGCTCCTGGATTGGAAGAATAAATATTGTGAAAATGTCTATGCTACCTAAAGCAATCTACACATTTAATGCAATTCCTATCAAAGTACCATCCATTTTTTTCAAAGAAATGGAACAAATAATCCTAAAATTTATATGGAACCAGAAAAGACCGTGAATAGCCAAAGGAATATTGAAAAAGAAAGCCAGAGTTGGTGGCATCACAATTCCGGACTTCAAGCTCTATTACAAAGCTGTCATCATCAAGACAGCATGGTACTGGCACAAAAACAGACACATAGATCAATGGAACAGAATAGAGAGCCCAGAAATAGACCCTCAACTCTATGGTCAACTAATCTTCGACAAAGCAGGAAAGAATGTCCAATGGAAAAAAGACAGCCTCTTCAATAAATGGTGTTGGGAAAATTGGACAGCCACATGCAGAAAAATGAAATTGGATCATTTCCTTACACCACACACGAAAATAGACTCAAAATGGATGAAGGACCTCAATGTGAGAAAGGAATCCATCAACATCCTTGAGGAGAACACAGGCAGCAACCTCTTCGACCTCAGCCGCAGCAACATCTTCCTAGGAACATCGCCAAAGGCAAGGGAAGCAAGGGCAAAAATGAACTATTGGGATTTTATCAAGATCAAAAGCTTTTGCACAGCAAAGGAAACAGTTAACAAAACCAAAAGACAACTGACAGAATGGGAGAAGATATTTGCAAACGACATATCAGATAAAGGGCTAGTGTCCAAAATCTATAAAGAACTTAGCAAACTCAACACCCAAAGAACAAATAATCCAATCAAGAAATGGGCAGAAGACATGAACAGACATTTCTGCAAAGAAGACATCCAGATGGCCAACAGA
>NW_022633592.1:0-5519 GCF_010015895.1 Lontra canadensis
GTCAAGATGGCGGAGAAGTAGCAGCTGAGACTACTTCAGGTTGCGGGAGATCAGCTAGATAGCTTATCTAAAGATTGCAAACACCTACAAATCCAACGGGAGATCGAAGAGAAGAAGAACAGCAATTCTAGAAACAGAAAATCAACCACTTGCTGAAAGGTAGGACTGGCGGAGAAGTGAATCCAAAGGGACGGGAAGACAGACCCCGGGGGGAGGGGCCGGCTCCCGGCAAGCGGCGGAGCAACGGAGCACAAAATCGGGACTTTTAAAAGTCTGTTCCGCTGAGGGACATCGCTCCAGAGGCTTAACTGGGGTGAAGCCCACGCGGGGCCAGTGTGGCCTCAGGTCCCGCAGGGTCACAGAAGGATCGGGGTGTCTGAGTGTCGCAGAGCTCGCAGGTATTAGAACAGGGAAGCCAGCTACAGAGACGGAGCCGAGGAGTGAGCTCACAGCTCGGGCTTACCTTGAACCGGTCGCAGGCTCGGTGAGCTCGGAGCACGGCCGGAGGCCAGGCAGACGGGAGTAATTGGACGCTGTTCCCTGAGGGCGCACTGAGGAGTGGGACCCCGAGCTCTCGGCTCCTCCGGGCCGGAGACTGGGAGGCCGCCATCTTCCTTCCCGTCCTCCGGACTCTACGGAAAGCGCTCAGGGAACAAAAGCTCCCGAAAGCAAACCCGAGCGGATTACTCAGCCCGGGCCCTGGTAAGGGCGGTGCGACTCCGCCTGGGGCAAAGACACTTGAAAATCACTACAACAGGCCCCTCCCCCAGAAGATCAACAAGAAACCCAGCCAGGACCAAGTTCACTTACGAGGAGTGCGGTTTCAATACCAAGGAGAGCAGCGGAATTCCAGAGGAGGAGAAAGCAAAGCACGGAACTCATGGCTTTCTCCCCATGATTCTTTAGCCTTGCAGTTAATTTAATTTTTTTTTCTTTTTCAATTTTTTTCTCTTCTTCTGCTAATTTTTTTAAACTTTTACCGTTTTCTTTTTTAACGTTTTTTAACTAGTTTATCTAATATATATATATTTTTTCCTTTTTATATTTTTTTCATTATTGGTTTTCTTTTTTTTATTTGTTTCTTTTTTCTTTTTTATTATTATTTTTTTTTTCTTTCTGAACCTCTTTTTATCCCCTTCCCCCCCCCCTCATGATTTGGGATCTCTTCTGATTTGGCTAAAGCATATTTTCCTGGGGTTGTTGCCACCCTTTTAGTATTTTACTTACTCCTTCATATACTCTTATCTGGACAAAATGACAAGGCGGAAAAATTCACCACAAAAAAAAAGAACAAGAGGCAGTACCAAAGGCTAAGGACCTAATCAATACAGACATTGGTAATATGTCAGATTTAGAGTTCAGAATGACGATTCTCAAGGTTCTAGCTGGGCTCGAAAAAGGCATGGAAGATATTAGAGAAACCCTCTCGGGAGATATAAAAGCCCTTTCTGGAGAAATAAAAGAACTAAAATCTAATCAAGTTGAAATAAAAAAAGCTATTAATGAGGTGCAATCAAAAATGGAGGCTCTCACTGCTAGGATAAATGAGGCAGAAGAAAGAATTAGCGATATAGAAGACCAAATGACAGAGAATAAAGAAGCTGAGCAAAAGAGGGACAAACAGCTACTGGACCACGAGGGCAGAATTCGAGAGATAAGTGACACCATAAGACGAAACAACATTAGAATAATTGGGATTCCAGAAGAAGAAGAAAGAGAGAGGGGAGCAGAAGGTATATTGGAGAGAATTATTGGAGAGAATTTCCCCAATATGGCAAAGGGAACAAGCATCAAAATCCAGGAGGTTCAGAGAACCCCACTCAAAATCAATAAGAATAGGTCCACACCCCGTCACCTAATAGTCAAATTTACAAGTCTTAGTGACAAAGAGAAAATCCTGAAAGCAGCCCGGGAAAAGAAGTCTGTAACATACAATGGTAAAAATATTAGATTGGCAGCAGACTTATCCACAGAGACCTGGCAGGCCAGAAAGAACTGGCATGATATATTCAGAGCACTAAACGAGAAAAACATGCAGCCAAGAATACTATATCCAGCTAGGCTATCATTGAAAATAGAAGGAGAGATTAAAAGCTTCCAGGACAAACAAAAACTGAAAGAATTTGCAAACACCAAGCCAGCTCTACAGGAAATATTGAAAGGGGTCCTCTAAGCAAAGAGAGACCCTAAAAGTAGTAGATCAGAAAGGAACAGAAACAATATACAATAACAGTCACCTTACAGGCAATACAATGGCACTAAATTCATATCTCTCAATAGTTACCCTGAATGTTAATGGGCTAAATGCCCCAATCAAAAGACACAGGGTATCAGAATGGATAAAAAAACAAAACCCATCTATATGTTGCCTACAAGAAACTCATTTTAAACCCGAAGACACCTTCAGATTTAAAGTGAGGGGGTGGAAAAGAATTTACCATGCTAATGGACATCAGAAGAAAGCAGGAGTGGCAATCCTTATATCAGATCACTTAGATTTTAAACCAAAGACTATAATAAGAGATGAAGATGGACACTATATCATACTCAAAGGATCTGCCCAACAAGAAGATCTAACAATTGTAAATATCTATGCCCCTAACGTGGGAGCAGCCAACTATATAAACCAATTAATAACAAAATCAAAGAAACACATCGACAATAATACAATAATAGTAGGGGACTTTAACACTCCCCTCACTGAAATGGACAGATCATCCAAGCAAAAGATCAACAAGGAAATAAAGGCCTTAAATGACACACTGGACCAGATGGACATCACAGATATATTCAGAACATTTCATCCCAAAGCAACAGAATACACATTCTTCTCTAGTGCACATGGAACATTCTCCAGAATAGATCACATCCTTGGTTCTAAATCAGGTCTTAACTGTTATCAAAAAATTGGGATCATTCCCTGCATATTTTCAGACCACAATGCTCTGAAGCTAGAACTCAATCGCAAGAGGAAATTTGGAAAGAACCCAAATATATGGCGACTAAACAGCATCCTTCTAAAGAATGAATGGGTCAACCAGGAAATTAAAGAAGAATTGAAAAAATTCATGGAAACAAATGATAATGAAAATACAACGGTTCAAAATCTGTGGGACACAACAAAGGCAGTCCTGAGAGGAAAATATATAGCAGTACAAGCCTTTCTCAAGAAACAAGAAAGGTCTCAGGTACACAACCTAACCCTACACCTAAAGGAGCTGGAGAAAGAACAAGAAAGAAACCCTAAACCCAGCAGGAGAAGAGAAATCATAAAGATCAGAGCAGAAATCAATGAAATAGAAACCAAAAAAACAATAGAACAAATCAACGAAACTAGGAGCTGGTTCTTTGAAAGAATTAATAAGATTGATAAGCCCCTGGCCAGACTTATCAAAAAGAGAAGAGAAAGGACCCAAATAAATAAAATCATGAATGAAAGAGGAGAGATCACAACTAACACCAAAGAAATACAGACAATTATAAGAACATATTATGAGCAACTCTATGCCAACAAATTTGACAATCTGGAAGAAATGGATGCATTCCTAGAGACATATAAACTACCACAACTGAACCTGGAAGAAATAGAAAGCCTGAACAGACCCATAACCAGTAAGGAGATTGAAACAGTCATCAAAAATCTCCAAACAAACAAAAGCCCAGGGCCAGACGGCTTCCCGGGGGAATTCTACCAAACATTTAAAGAAGAACTAATTCCTATTCTCCTGAGACTGTTCCAAAAAATAGAAATGGAAGGAAAACTTCCAAACTCATTTTATGAGGCCAGCATCACCTTGATCCCCAAACCAGACAAGGATCCCATCAAAAAAGAGAACTACAGACCAATATCCTTGATGAACACAGATGCAAAAATTCTCACCAAAATACTAGCCAATAGGATTCAACAGTACATTAAAAGGATTATTCACCACGACCAAGTGGGATTTATTCCAGGGCTGCAAGGTTGGTTCAACATCCGCAAATCAATCAATGTGATACAACACATTAATAAAAGAAAGAACAAGAACCATATGATACTCTCAATAGATGCTGAAAAAGCATTTGACAAAGTACAGCATCCCTTCCTGATCAAAACTCTTCAAAGTGTAGGGATAGAGGGCACATACCTCAATATTATCAAAGCCATCTATGAAAAACCCATCGCAAATATCATTCTCAATGGAGAAAAACTGAAAGCTTTTCCGCTAAGGTCAGGAACACGGCAGGGATGTCCGTTATCACCACTGCTATTCAACATAGTACTAGAAGTCCTAGCCTCAGCAATCAGACAACAAAAAGAAATTAAAGGCATCCAAATCGGCAAAGAAGAAGTCAAACTATCACTCTTCGCAGATGATATGATACTATATGTGGAAAACCCAAAAGACTCCACTCCAAAACTGCTAGAACTTGTACAGGAATTCAGTAATGTGTCAGGATATAAAATCAATGCACAGAAATCAGTTGCATTTCTCTACACCAACAACAAGACAGAAGAAAGAGAAATTAAGGAGTCCATCCCATTTACAATTGCACCCAAAACTATAAGATACCTAGGAATAAACCTAACCAAAGAGACTAAGAATCTATACACAGAAAACTATAAAGTACTCATGAAAGAAATTGAGGAAGACACAAAGAAATGGAAAAATGTTCCATGCTCCTGGATTGGAAGAATAAATATTGTGAAAATGTCTATGCTACCTAAAGCAATCTACACATTTAATGCAATTCCTATCAAAGTACCATCCATTTTTTTCAAAGAAATGGAACAAATAATCCTAAAATTTATATGGAACCAGAAAAGACCGTGAATAGCCAAAGGAATATTGAAAAAGAAAGCCAGAGTTGGTGGCATCACAATTCCGGACTTCAAGCTCTATTACAAAGCTGTCATCATCAAGACAGCATGGTACTGGCACAAAAACAGACACATAGATCAATGGAACAGAATAGAGAGCCCAGAAATAGACCCTCAACTCTATGGTCAACTAATCTTCGACAAAGCAGGAAAGAATGTCCAATGGAAAAAAGACAGCCTCTTCAATAAATGGTGTTGGGAAAATTGGACAGCCACATGCAGAAAAATGAAATTGGATCATTTCCTTACACCACACACGAAAATAGACTCAAAATGGATGAAGGACCTCAATGTGAGAAAGGAATCCATCAACATCCTTGAGGAGAACACAGGCAGCAACCTCTTCGACCTCAGCCGCAGCAACATCTTCCTAGGAACATCGCCAAAGGCAAGGGAAGCAAGGGCAAAAATGAACTATTGGGATTTTATCAAGATCAAAAGCTTTTGCACAGCAAAGGAAACAGTTAACAAAACCAAAAGACAACTGACAGAATGGGAGAAGATATTTGCAAACGACATATCAGATAAAGGGCTAGTGTCCAAAATCTATAAAGAACTTAGCAAACTCAACACCCAAAGAACAAATAATCCAATCAAGAAATGGGCAGAAGACATGAACAGACATTTCTGCAAAGAAGACATCCAGATGGCCAACAGA
>NW_022633593.1:0-5518 GCF_010015895.1 Lontra canadensis
GCTATATATGAGAATATTGTTTGTCTCCTCCTCCAAAATTCCTGGGAACAGTGTGGCCTACACTTCAGTACCTGACTTGCAAAGGAGGCAGCCTCCCAAACTGGAATTCTGTAGTGAATTCTAGAAAAGGCTAACCAATTCATCCCGCATTGCGAAGAAACGTTTTTATTTATCACCAGTGATGAGACGATGGCTTCGATGAACATCTGAGAGTCGAGAATAAATACCTAGTTGGAAGCGCAGAAGAACATGCTATTTCCTTAACCTTCTGGCACCCACCCTGCCCTCTACCCTCCCTCAACCGTCATTCCAGGACACATTCCCGTGTCCTAACAGTTTCCTTCCTCGACAAGGCAGAAGTCCCCACAGCACCCTTGGCATTCACTCTCTTGACCTCTCAGCCTGTTTACACACCAGCTTCTGTTCTGCTGTCATCTCAGCTTAAAGGTTTTCCGGAGGAGCCACAGAAGAAAGCAAGTAGAAGACAAAAATGCAACGAAATCTCTAGGTTTTGCAGAACCACCTGCTGGAGAGGCTTTGCTCAGATTTCCATCCAATGTGATGGAATAGCAGCTGTGGCTGAAGGGAAACAGAAAGCAGGGTCAGGTTGAAGGGTGGCCTAGTGAAGCTCCTCTCCGGGAAGACCTTCTCTTGGTGGCCAAATGCGACAAGGGTGGTGACCAAAATGGGACCTCTGCTGAGAATATCCCTTCCAGCTGCATAAAGCCTACTTGTGGACATCCAGAGATTTTAATGCTGTCATAAACCCGTTTCCTTACTCTGTCTATGACAAAGCGTAAGTCTTGTCCTGAAAATCCCTATAGCCGTAGTCAGTTTCAATCCCAATGTTGTTGATTATTAAATACTGGAAAGTGTCGGAGAACCAAGCAGCAAAGGCGAAATGCAGGGGTGAGGGGAATGAGCACCCCTGCCAACATTTTTTTAAAAGATTTTATTTCTTTATTTGAGAGAGGCAGAGAGGCAGAGCATGAGAGGGGGGAAGGTCAGATGGAGCAGCACACTCCCCACTGAGCAGGTAGCCTAATGTAGGACTCGATCCTCGGACCATGAGATGATGACCTGAGCTCAAGGTAGATGCTTAAAGGACTGAGCCAGCCAGGCGCCCCGACCCCAACCAACTTTCCATCCCCAGGCATTTCTATTCAGCCTGCCAGGGGACGTAGAGGAGGCAGGGCTCAGGGTTGGGCGCCCAGGGACAGGCTGGGAGACATCACCCTGCACTATTGGCCACAAGCAGCCAAGGTTTGTCAGCGTCAGGAGCCAGAGTGCGCACTTGCCCTCCCTCCACCCTCCGGTCACTGATTGCTGTGCTGTGGAGCTCAAGGCCCCCAGAAATCTGGTCCCACACAGAAACAAGCTAATTCCAGGGCCCCTGCACAAAGAATCCCGGAGTTCAACTGTGCCTGTGTTGGAGCACTCCCTAAGTTCTCATTACACCAGGAGTAGGACATTCCTTTGCTCAGAAAACCACAGCTGACCTCTGGAAACATGAAAGTGTTGAAAGTCAGCAGGAGCGTGGGAACCTGGAAGGAGAACAGAAATGGGAAAGTGTCCACTGGACTAGTGACTTAACCTCAGGAGGTGGAACAGTAGGACAGTAGGGCAGCATCGAGTCAACTGTCTCTCTGTGTCCTTCCCGAGACTGAGAAGGTTCAAGTGGACACTGGGAGCACAGAATTCTTCTAGGCAGATGTGGCCCATGGCAGTGTCCCCACCGCGGGCGACCCTGACAGAACAGCAGCCTGCAATGACCTTGGAATGGAAGGAGGAGGGTCAGTCTAGTGCCAGCAGCAAACATCTACTTCATTGGCAGACAAATCTAATGTCTCATGAGTTTTTTTAAAATTTTTATTTTTTTATTAACATAATGTATTTTAGCCCCAGGGGTACAGGTCTGTGAATCCCCAGGTTTACACACTTCACAGCACTCACCGTAGCACATACCCTCCCCAATGTCCATAACCTCACCTCCGTCTCCCTAACCCCCTCTCTCCCGGCAACCCTCAGTTTGTTTTGTGAGATTAAGAGTCTCTTTATGGTTTGTCTCCCTCCCGATCCCATCTTGTTTCAGTTATTCTTTTCCTACCCCCAAACCACCCACCTTGCCTCTCAACTTCCTCAAGTCAGGGAGATTATATGATAATTGTCTTTCTCTCATTGACTTCTCTCATTAAGCATAATCCCTCTAGTTCCATCCCATCATTGCAAATGGCAAGATTTCATTTCCTTTGATGGCTGCATAGTATTCCATTATATATATATACACCACATCTTTATTCATTCATCTGTTGGTGGACATCTAGGTTCTTTCCCTAGTTTGGCTCTTGTGGACACTGCTGCTGTAAACATTTGGGTGCACGTGCCCCTTCGGATCACTACATTTGTATCTTTAGGGTAAATACCCAGGAGTCCAGTTGCTGGGTTGTAGGGCAGCTCTATTTTCAACTTTTTGAGGAAGCTCCATGCTGTTTTCCCGTTTGGTTGCAGCAGCTTGCATTCCCACCAACAGTGTAGGCAGGTTCCCCTTTCTCCCCATCGTCCCCTGCATCTGTTATTTCCTGACTTGTTAATTTTAGCCATTCTGACTGGTGTGAGGTGGTATCTCATTGTGGTTTTGATTTGTATTTCCCTGATGCCGAGAGATGTGGAGCACTTTTTCATGAGTCTGTTGGCCATCTGGATGTCTTCTTTTTGGAAATGCCTGTTCATGTCCTTTGCCCATTTCTTGATTCGATTACCTGTTCTTTGGGTGTTGAGTTTGATCAGCTCTTTATAGATTTTGGTACTAGCCCTTTATCTGATATGTCGTTTGGAAATATCTTCTTCCATCCTGTCAGTTGTCTTTTGGTTTTGTTAGCTGTTTCCTTTGCTGTGGCAAAGCTTTTGATCTTGATGAAGTCCCAACACTTCATTTTTGCCCTTGCTTCCCTTTCCTTTGGTGATGTTCCTAGGAAGTAGTTGCTGCGGCTAAGGCCAAAGAGGTTGCTGCCTGTGTTCTCCTCAAGGATTTTGATGGATTCCTTTCTCACATTGAGGTCCTTCATCCATTTTGGTCTATTTTTGTGTGTGGTGTAAGGAAATGGTCCAGTTTCATTTCTCTGCACGTGGCTGTCCAATTTCCCCAACACCATTTGTTGAAGAGGCTGTCTTTTTTCCATTGGACATTCTTTGCTGCTTTGTCGAAGATTAGTTGACCATAAAGTTGAGGGTCTGTTTCTGGGCTCTCTATTCTGTTCCACTGATCTATGTGTCTGTTTTTGGGCCAGTACCATACTGTCTTGATGATGACAGCTTTGTAATAGAGCTTGAGGTCTGGAATTGTGATGCCACCAACTTGGGCTTTCTTGTTCAGTATTCCCTGGCTATCCGAGGTCTCTTCTGGTTCCAAATAAATTGTAGGATTCTTTGTTTCATTTCTTTGAAAAAATGGATGGGCTTTTGATAGGGATTGCATTAAATGTGTAGATTGCTTTACGTAGCTTATACATTTTCACAATATTTGTTCTTCCAATCCATGAGCGTGGAACATTTTTCCATTTCTTTGTGTCTTCCTCAATTTCTTTCATGAGTACTTTATAGTTTTCTGAGTATGAATTCTTTGCCGCTTTGGTTAGGTTTCTTCCTAGGTATCTTATGGTTTTGGGTGCAGTTGTAAATGGAATTGATTCCTTAATTTCTCTTTCTTCTGTCTTGTTTTGGTGTAAAGAAATGCAACTGTGTTCTGTGCATTGAGTTTATATCCTCACGCTTTACTGAATTCCTATACAAATTCTCGCAGATTTGGAGTGGTGTCTGTTGGGTTTTCCACATATAGTATCATATCATCTGCAAAGAGTGACAGTTTGACTTCTTCTTTGCTGATTTGGATGCCTTTAATTTCTTTTTGTTGCCTGATTGCTGAAGCTAGGACTTCTAGTAGTATGTTCAATAGCAGTGGTGGTAATGGACATCCCTGCCGTGTTCCCTGACCTTAGTGGGGAAACTCTGAGTTTTTCTCCACTGAGAATGATGTTTGCAGTGGGTTTTTCATGGTGGGCTTTGATGATATTGAGGTCTGTACCCTCTATCCCTACACTTTGAAGAGTTTTGAACAGGAAAGGGTGCTGTACTTTGTCCAGTGCTTTTTCAGCATCTATTGAGAATATCATATGGTTCTTGTTCTTTCTTTTATTAACGTATTGTATCACATTGATTGATTTGTGCATGTTGAACCAACCTTGCAGCCCTGGAATAAATCCCACTTGGTCGTGGTGAATCATCCTTTTAATGTACCGTTGGATCCTTTCGGATAGTATTTTGGTGAGAATTTTCATGTCTGTGTTCATCAAGGATATTGGTCTGTAATTCTCTTTTCTGATAGGAACCTTGTCTGGTTTGGGGATCAAGGTAATGCTGGCCTCATAGAATGAGTTTGGAAGTTTTCCCTCCATTTCTATTTTTTGGATCAATTTCAGGGGAATAGGAATTAATTCTTCTTGAAATGTTTGGTAGAATTCCCCTGGGAAGCCGTCTGGCCCTGGGCTCTTGTTTGGAGATATTTTGATGACTGTTTCAATCTCCTTACTGGTTATGGGTCTGCTCAGGTTTTCTCTTTTTTCCTGGTTCAGTTGTGGTAGTTTATACGTCTCTAGAAATGCATCCATTTCTCTCAGATTGTCAGATTTGTTGGCGTATATTTGCTCATAATATGTTGTTATAATTGTTTGTATTTCTTTGGTGTTGGGTGTGATCTCTCCTTTTTAATTCATGATTTTATTTATTTGGGTCCTTTCTCTTTTCTTTTTGATAAGTCTGGCCAGGGGCTTATCAATCTTATTCATTCTTTCAAAGAACCAGCTCCTAATTTTGTTGATTTGTTCTATTGTGGTTTTTTTGGGGGGTGGGGGGGTGGTTTCTTTTTCATTGATTTCTGCTCTGATCTTTACTATTTCTCTTCTGCTGGGTTTAGGCTTTCCTTGTTGTTCTTTCTCCAGGTCCTTTAGGGGTAGGGTTAGGTTGTGTATTTGAGGCCTTCCTTGTTTCTTGAGAATGGCTTGCATCAGAATATATTTTCTGCTCAGGACTGGCTTTGCTGTGTCCCACAGATTTTGAACCATTGTGTTTTCATTATCATTTGTTTCCATGAATTTTTTCAATTCCTCTTTAATTTCCGGGTTGACCCATTCATTCTTTAGAAGGATGCTCTTTAGTCTCCAGGTATTTGGGTTCTTTCCAAATTTCGTCTTGTGATGGAGTTCTAGCTTCAGAGCATTGTGGTGTGAAAGTATGCAGGGAATGATCCCAATCTTTTGATACTGGTTGAGACCTGATTTATGACCCAGGATGCGATCTATTCTGGAGAATGTTCCAGGTGCACTGGAGAAGAATGCGTATTCTGTTGCTTTGGGATGGAATGTTCTGAATCTATCTGTTATGTCCCTCTGCCCAGTGTGTCACTCAAGGCCTTTATTTCCTTGTTGTTATTTTGCTTGGATGAGCTGTGCATTTCAGGGAGGGG
>NW_022633594.1:0-5516 GCF_010015895.1 Lontra canadensis
GGTGGGGTTATGGACATTGGGGAGGGTATGTGCTATGGTGAGTGCTGTGAAGTGTGTAAACCTGGAGATTCACAGACCTGTACCCCTGGGGGAAAAAAAATATATGTTTATAAAAAATAAAATTAAAAAAAAAAAGACTTGTAAAAATAAAGAGAAAGGAACCCAAATATATCATTAAAGAAAGCCAACAAACCATGAGAGAAGAAATGATCAGAGAAGAACTACAAAACAACCACAAAAAAAAGTAACAAAATGGCTATAAATGCATACTTATCAATAATTACTTTGAATGTAAATGCACTAAACCTTCCAATCAAAAGACATAGGGTGACAAAATGGATAAAAAAAAAAATTGTCTTACTGGGGCACCTGGGTAGCTCAGTCAGTTAAGTGCCAGCTCTTAATTTTGACTCAGGTCACAATCTCAGGGTCATGAAATTGAGCCCCATGTTAGGCTCCATGCTCAGTGAGGAGTCTGCTTGTCCCTCTCCCTCTGCTTCTCTTCCTGCTCTAACTCTCTCAAATAAATTAAAAAGCACAGTCTCTTAAAAAAAAAAAAAATCCAAGACCTATCTATATGCTATCTACAAAAGACTCATTTCAGACCTAAAGACACATGCAGAATGAAAGTGAGGGAATGGAGAAATATTTATCAAGCAAATAGCTGTCAAAAGAAAGTCAGGGTAAAAATAACTTACATTGAACAAAATAGGCTTTAAAACAATGACTGTAACAAGAGACAAAGAAGGAGCACCCAAATACATAAACCAGTTAATAACAAACATAAAGGAACTAATCAATAGTAATACAATAATAGTAAGGGACTTTCACATCCCACCTATATCAACAAACAGATCAGCAAGGAAACAGTGGCTCTGAATGACACAATGGACCCGATGGGTTTAAAAGATATATTCAGAACATTCTATCCTAAAACAGCAGAATGCACATTTTCAAGTGTGCATGGAAGTCTTCAGAATAGATCACAAGTTAAGCCACAAAACAAGTCTCAACAAATTAAAAAAGACAAAAGTCATACCATGTATCTTTTCTGATCACAATGCTATGAAACTTCTTAGAAATCAACCATAAGAAAAAATCTGGAAAGAGTATGAATACACAGAGGTTAAGTAACATACTACAAAACAATCAATAGGCCAACCAAGAAAACAAAGAAGAAATAAAAAATTACATGGAGACAAATGAAAATCAAAACACAATGGTTCAATATCATTGGGATGCAGCAAAATCAGTTGTTAGAGGGAGGCTTATAGCAACATAGACCTACCTCAAGAAGCAAAATCTCAAATAAACAACCTAACCTTGCAACTAAAAGAGCTAGAAAAAGAACAAAAAAACCCCAAACCAGCAGAAGGAAGAAAATACTAAAGATTAGAGCAGAAATAAATTATATAGAGACCAAAAAAAAAAAAAAACCCACCAATAACAAACAATAGAACAGATCAATGAAAGCAGGAGTTGGTTCTTTTGAAAGATCAACAACCTCTAGCCAGACTCTTTAAAAAGAGGTATTGGGGGGGGAGGGAGAGCAAACAAAATCAGAAATGAAAGAGGAGAAATAACAACTGACACCACAGAAATACAAAAGATTTTAAGAGAATATTATGAAAAACATATGCCAACAAATGGGATAAACCTAGAAGAAATGGATATACTCCTAGAAACACATAACCTACTAAAACTTGAGCAGGAAGAAACAGAAAATTTGAAGAGATTGATCACCAGTAATGAAACTGAATCAGGAATCAAAAAAATCCCAACAAACAAGTCCAGGACCAGACAGTCTCACAGGTGATTCTATTTATTCTTAAACTTTTCCAGAAAATAGAACATGAAGGAAAACTTCCAAATTCATTCTGTAAGTGCAGCATTACCTTGATAACAAAAGCAAATAAAGACACCACTAAAAAAAGAAAACTACAGACCCATATCTCTGATAAACATAGATGTAAAAACCTTCAATACAATATTAGCAAACTGAATCCAATAATATATTTTAAAAAATCATTTACTACTATCAAGTGGGATTTATTCCCAGGGTGCCATGGTGGTTCAGTGATGGCAAATCAATCAATGTAATAATACATCACAACAAAAAGAGAAAGAATAAAAACCATGTGATCATTTCAATAGTTGCGCAAAAGCATCTGACAAAGTAACATCCATTCATGATAAAAATCCTCAACAAAGTAGGTTTAGAGGGAACATACTTCAACATTATAAAGGCCTTATAAGAAAACCTACAGCTGACATCATACTCAATAACGAAAAACTGAGAGCTTTTCCCCTAAGATCAGGAACAAGGCAAGGGTATCCACTGTCATCACTTTTATTCAGTGTAGTACTGGAAGTCCTAGCCACTGCAATCAGACAACAAAAGGAAATAAAAGGCATCCAAAATGGTAAGGAAGAAATAAAACTTTCACTGTTTGCAGAGGACATGATACTCCATATAGAAAAACCTAAAGACTCCTCAAAAAAACCTACTAGATCTGATAAATAAATTCAGTAAGGTCACAGGATATAAAATCAATGTACAGAAATCCACTGCATTTCTATACACTAATAATGAAGCAGTAGCAAGAGAAATTGAGAAAACAATACCATTTACAATTGCACTACAAATAATAAAATACTAATCAAAAATTTGAGAGATCTGTACTCTGAAAACTATAAAATCAATGAAAGAAATTATTACAGATGATACAAACAAATGGAAAGACATTCCATGCTCATGAATTGGAAGAACAAGTATTGTCAAAATGTTTATACTACCCAAAGCAATCTACAGATTTAATGCAATCCCTAACAAAATACCAACAGCCTTTTTTATAGAACTAGAAAAAAAATCCTAAAATTTGTATGGAACCACAATCCTGAAAATGAAAAACAAAACTAAAGGTATCAAAATTCCAGACTCCAAGATATATTGCAAAGCTTTAATAGTCAAAACAGTATGGTACTGGCACAAAATAGACACAAGAACAATGGAAGAGAATAGAAAGCCCAGAAATAAACCCAAGACTATGTAGTCAATTAATCTTCTACAAAGGAAGCAATAAAATGCAATGGGAAAAAGACAATTCTGACAATCTTTCAACTAAGGGTGCTGGGGAAAATGGACAGCTACATACAAAAGAATGAAACCAGACCACTTTCATACACCATACATAAAACCAAAATCAAGATGGATTAAGGACTTAAATGTGAGGCCTGAAATCCTAAAAATCCTAGAAGAGAACAGAGACAGTAATTTCTCTGACATCGGCCATAATAATACCTTGCTAGATATCTCTCCTGAAGTAAAGGAAACAAAAGCAAAAATAAACTATTGGGACTATATCAAGATAAAAAGTTCCTACACGGCAAAGAAAACAATCAACAAAATTAAAGACAACCTACTGACATTGCAAATGACATATCCAATAAAGAGTTAGTATACAAAGTATATAAAGACCTTCTAAAACTCAACACCCAAAAATCAAAGAAACCAATTTAAAAATGGGCAGAAAACATGAATAGACATTTTCCCAAAGACATACAGATGCCCAACAGACCCAAGAAAAGATGCTCAATATCACTTATCATCAGAGAAATGCAAATTAAAACTATAATGAAATAACATCTCATACCAGTCAGAAAGGCTAAAATCATTAAAACAAGAAAAAACAAGTGTTGGCAAGGATGTGGAGAAAGGGAAACCCTTCTACACTATTGGTGGAAATGCAAACTGGTACATCCAATCTGGAAAACAGTACGGAGTTTCCTCAAAGTTAAAAATGGAACTACCCTATAATCCAATGAACTACTAGGTATTTACCTAAAGAATACAAAAACACTAATTCAAAGGGACATGCACCCTGATGTTTATACCAGCATTACCAACAATAGCCAAATTAAGGAAAGAGCTTAAGTGTCCAACAATTGATAAATGGATAAAGAGGATGTGATGTATATATACACAATGGAATATTACATAACCATAAAAAAATGAAATCTCATCATTTGCAACAACATGGATGGAGCTGGAGAGTATTATGCTAAGCAAAATAAAGCCAGAGAAAGACAAATACCATATGATTTCACTCATATGTGGAATTTAAGAAACAAAATAGGGGTGCCTTGATGACTCAGCACAGCATGCAACTCTTGATCTCAGGGTTGTGATTTCGAGCCCTACATTGGGTACAAAGATTATTTTAAAAAATAAATAAATAAAATATAAGAAACAAAATAAATGAGCAAAGGGGGAAAGACAGAGAGAGAGGCAAACCAAGAAACAGACTCTTGACTACAGAGAAAAAACTGATGGTTACCAGAATAGAGGTGGGTGGGGAGATAGGTTAAATAGGTGATGGGGATTAAGAAGTGCACTTGTGAATAACATTAGGTAATGTATGGAAGTACTGAATCACTATATTGTATAACTGAAACTAATATTATACTATATGTTAACTAACCAGAATTTAAATAAAAACTTAAAAAGAAGATGTGGCATATACATACAATGGAATATAATTTAGCCATAAAAAAAGAATGAAAGCTTGCCATTTGGAACAACATGGATGGATCTGGAGAGTATAATGCTAAGCAGAAAAGCTAGTCAGAGAAAGAAAAATATCATATGATTTCACTCAAATGTGGAATTTAAGAAACAAAAATGAACAAAAGGGAAAAAAGGAAGGTAAAACAAAAAACAAGACACTTAACTATAGAGAATAAAGAGATGGTTACTAGAGGGGATATAGGTGGGGGATGGGTGAAATAGTTGAAGTGGAATAAGAGTAGACTTTACTTGATGAGCACTGAAAAATACATGGAATTGTTGATTCACTAATTTGTACACCTGAAACTAATTAGCACACTATATTAACTACACTGGAATTAAAGTTTAAAGAAAGAGCCAAGGACAGAATTTTTAGGAACATCAACTTCTAAAGGCTAACCAGAGGAAGAAAGTCTACTGAACAATGGAAAGGAGTGTTGATAGGGGCAGCAAGGAGGGTGTTTAATGAAGGAAAGACTTGTCAAAAGCTAAATGGATAAAAAATTTCAAGAGACATGAGGGCTGGAAAATTATATTTAAAATGTAAGTTATGGGGTATTGTTGGCGAAAATGGCAGATTAGGAACTTCCAAATTTGTTCTTGCATAAAAGCAATGAAAAAGCTGACCAAAATTACTAGAATAAACTTTTTCAGAGATAAGGAAATAAACCAAAGGCTTATAGCAGCACAGGAAGCATTTATTTTTAAATAAGTAAATAGTTGTATTTAAGCAAGAACAGGAAGCTTTGTCACATTTTAACTTCCCTTAGTCCCATCTCCCACTCTTTTTTTAAATTTATATATATATATTTTTTTTTTATTATTATTATTTTTTATAAACATATAATGTATTTTTAACCCCAGGGGTACAGGTCTGTGAGTCGCCAGGTTTACGCACTTCGCAGCACTCACCATAGCACATACCCTCCCCAATGTCCATAACCCCACC
>NW_022633595.1:0-5513 GCF_010015895.1 Lontra canadensis
CTGGAGAATCAACAACAAATCAAATCAACTCCACACATAAGAAGGGAAATAATCAAGATTGGAGCAGAGATCAATGAGGTAGAAACCAGAGATACAGTAGAACGTATCAATGAAACTAGAAGCTGTTTTTTTTTGAAAGACTCAATGAGATCGATAAACCATTGGCCACACTAATCCAAAAGAAAAGAGAGAAAGCTCAAATTAATAAAATTATGAATGAAAAGGGAGAGATCACAACTAACACCAAGGAAGTAGAAACAATCATCAGAAGTTATTATCAACAGTTATATGCCAATAAGCTAAGCAACCTAGATGAGATGGATGCATTCCTGGAAAACTATAAACTCCCAAAATTGAACCAGGAAGAAACTGACAACCTGAATAGACCAATATCTAGTAACAAGATTGAAGCAGTGATCAAAAACCTCCCAAAAAACAAGATCCCAGGACCTGACGGATTCCCTGAGGAATTCTACCAAACTTTCAAAGAAGAAATAACACTTGTTCTCCTGAAGCTGTTTCAAAAAGTTGACGCAGAAGGAAAACTTCCAGACTCTTTCTATGAAGCCAGCATTACCCTGATCCCCAAACCAGGCAAAGACCCCCACCAAAAAGGAGAATTTCAGACCAATATCACTGATGAATATGGATGCTAAGATTCTCAACAAGATCCTAGCAAACAGGATCCAACAGCACATTCAAAAGATTATCCACCATGACCAGGTGGGATTCATCCCTGGGCCACAAGGATGGTTCAACATTCGCAAATCAATCAATGTGATAGAACAAATTAATAAGAGAGGAGAGAAGAACCACATGGTCCTCTCAATTGATGCAGAAAAATCATTTGACAAAACCCAGCATCCGTTCCTGATTAAAACGCTTCAAAGTATAGGGATAGAGGGAACATTCCTGAACTTCATCAAATCTATCTATGAAAGACCCACAGCAAATATCATCTTCGATGGGAAAAAGCTCACAGCCTTCCCGTTGAGATCAGGAACACGACAAGGGTGCCCACTCTCACCACTCTTGTTCAACATAGTATTCGAAGTCCTAGCAACAGCAATCGGACAACAAAGAGAAATAAAAGGTATCCAAATTGGCAAGGAAGAAGTCAAACTCTCTCTCTTCGCAGATGACATGATACTTTATATGGAAAACCCAAAAGACTCCACCCCCAAACTACTAGAACTCACACAGCAATTCAGTAACGTGGCAGGATACAAAGTCAATGTACAGAAATCGGTTGCTTTCTTATACACTAACAATGAAAATACAGAAAGGGAAATTAGAGAATCGATTCCATTTACTATAGCACCAAGAACCATAAGGTACCTGGGAATAAACCTAACCAAAGAGGTAAAGGATCTGTACTTGAGGAGCTACAGAACACTCATGAAAGAAATTGAAGAAGACACAAAAAGATGGAAGACCATTCCATGCTCTTGGATCGGAAGAATAAACATTGTTAAAATGTCTCTACTGCCAAGAGCAATCTATACTTTTAATGCCATTCCGATCAAAATTCCACCAGTATTTTTCAAAGAGCTGGAGCATATAATCCTAAAACTTGTATGGAATCAGAAGAGACTCCGAATTGCTAAGGAAATGTTGAAAATGAAAAACAAAACTGGTGGCATCATGTTACCTGATTTCAAGCTTTACTACACAGTTGTGATCACCAAGACAGCATGGTACTGGCATAAAAACAGATACACAGACCAGTGGAACAGAGTAGAGAGCCCAGATATGGACCCTCAACTCTATGGGCAAATAATCTCTGACAAAGCAGGAAAAAATATATAGTAGAAAAAAGACAGTCTCTTCAATAAATGGTGCTGGGAAAACTGGACAGCTATATGTAGAAGAATGAAACTCGACCATTCTCTTACACCATACACAAAGATAAACTCAAAATGGATAAACGACCTCAACGTGAGACAGGAATCCATCAGAATCATAGAAGAGAACATAGGCAGTAACCTCTTCGACATCAGCCACAGCAACTTCTTTGAAGATATGTCTCCAAAGGCAAAGGAAACAAAAGCGAAAATGAACTTTTGGGACTTCATCAAGATCAAAAGCTTCTGCACAGCAAAGGAAACAGTCAACAAAACAAAGAGGCAACCCACCGAGTGGGAGAAGATATTTGCAAATGACAGTACAGACAAAAGGCTGATATCCAGGATCTATAAAGAACTTCTCAAACTCAACACACACAAAACATAATCATGTCAAAAAATGGGCAGAAGATATGAACAGACACTTCTCCAATGAAGACCTACAAATGGCTATCAGACACATGAAAAAAACATTCATCATCATTAGCCATCAGGGAGATTCAAATTTAAAACCACATTGAGATACCACCTTACACCAGTTAGAATGGCCAAAATTAGCAAGTCAGGAAACAACGTTGGAGAGGATGTGGAGAAAAGGGAACCCTCTTACACGGTTGGTGGGAATGCAAGTTGATGCAGCCACTTTGGAGAACAGTGTGGAGATTCCTTAAGAAATTAAAAATAGAGCTTCCCTATGACCCTGCATTTGCACTACTGGGTATTTACCCCAAAGATACAGATGTAGTGAAAAGAAGGGCCATCTGTACCCCAATGTATAATATAGCAGCAATGGCCACGGTCGCCAAACTGTGGGAAGAACCTAGATGCCCTTCAACAGACAAATGGATAAGGAAGATGTGGTCCATATACACTAAGGAGTATTATGCCTCCATCTGAAAGGATGAATACCCAACTTTTGTATCAACATGGATGGGACTGGAAGAGATTATGCTGAGTGAAATAAGTCAGGCAGAGAGAGTCAATTATCATATGGTTTCACTTATTTGTGGAGCATAACAAATAACATGGAGGACATAGGGAGATGGAGAGGAGAAGGGAGTTGAGGGAAATTGGAAGGGTAGATGAACCATGAGAGACTATGGACTCTGAAAAACAACCTGAGGGTTTTGAAGGGGCGGGGAGTGGAAGGTTGGGGGAACCAGGTGGTGGGTATTATGGAGGGCACGTATTGCATGGAGCACTGGGTGTGGTGCATAAACAATGAATTCTGTTACACTGAAAAGAAAAAAAATTCATGAAGCTATCAGAGTCTGCTAAGAAACACAGAAATATTGGGTTCACTGATTGATTTATTCAGGGTGTATTTACTGAGAATCTTCTCGGTGATTACAGTACAACAATGAGGAAAAAAACTGACCAAAATTGCTATTCGTATGGAAATTGCATTTTTAGTGGTTTATGAAAATAAGAATTGACTCTCCTGAGACAGTGAAATGTAAGCAAAATGTCAAAGGGATGAGAAAAGATACATGGATAGCTGGAAGAAAGGATTTCTGGTAAAGGGAACAGTGAGTACAAACACTCTGAGGGAGAAGTATTCTGGTTATGCTTGAGAAACAGCAGTTGTGACTGAAATAAAATAATCTGAGGACACTAATCATGTTAGAGAAGAAATGCTAAGTGGCAGCAATATAATGAAGGAGCTTGTTGGTCTACCAAAGAACTTCAACTTTTACTCTAAGTAAAATAAGAAGCCTGCAGAAGGTTTTGAGCAAAATAGTGACAGTGTTTTGGGTTTAGTCACTGTAGATGCTATGTTGAACAGACTAACGGGGAAAAAGGGAGGAAGCAAGGTGAGCTGTTGCTATAATCCAGGTTAAGAAATAATGAAGAGTAAGGCCAGAATAGTAATAGTAGAGATGGTGATATGTGGTCAGACTCTGGATATACTTTGAAGGTAAAGTGAATATGACTTGGTGGTTGATTTTGAGATAAAAATCAAGAGTAAAAGAGAGTTAAACACTAACTCCAAGTTTTTGCTTTGAACAAGTGGAAGACTTTCTTTAACAAGGGTAGGAGAAGACAGAGAAGATAGCAGTTTTGGAGGGAAAGTCAAGAGTTTAGATCTGGGGGCACCTGGGTGGCTCAGTGGGTTAAAGCCTCTGCCTTCGGCTCAGGTCATGATCCCAGGGTCCTGGGATCGAGCCCCACATCGGGCTCTCTGCTCGTGGTGTTGGTAGAGAAAGTACAAGGACTGAGGTTTGCGCCATAAAGCACAAAACTTTTCTTAGCCTGGGAGATGAAGAGTAACTAGCAAATGGTTCTGCAAAGTAGTAGCCTGTAAAGTAAGGAGACACCTGGAAGTGTGTAGTGTTCTAGATGTCAGCTGAGAAAAGTGTTTCAGGGGAAGTGTGGTGAAGTTTGTAAAATGCTACTGGGAAGCACAGTCATATGAACACAAATAATTGGCCACTGAACTTGGTATTGTAGAGGTCACTGAGAATAACAATGCTTTGTATGAAAAAAATCATATGGCAGTGAAGCCCCTCGAGTGAAGTCAGTTATACAAAATATGCCGTTATCTCAGATAATATTATGTGTAGTTCATCAAAAATGTGAGTGATCATACATCAGTTTGCCCAGGACAGGCCCAGTTTACCTTGGACAGTACTGATTTATGTCTATGGTAATTACCAATAACACATTTTTTAACTATCAAAAGTGTTTCAGTTTTGAGAATAAAATATGTGGTCACATTATCTATAATAACATCATTTAGAGTTGTGCTCTTAAACTAAAAGCAAAGCCAGTCAATATAATACTACTTTTGTCCAACGAAATTTAGCTACAGTAATGCAGATACAGAAGAAGTGGAGATGCAGATTTAACCAGAGATGCATGTTGATCAGCACAGTTAGATGAAGAAAGGGATGAGTGAGAGAGTTAAGGCTATCTGCACAAAGTTTGTAATGCTTAACCATTAGTTTAATAATGTTAGGGAAAGAAAATGAACTCTCTTCCTGACTTAAAATGCAAATTAAAGCATATTTTTCATATTTTCCTAGTATGTGCAGGGTTTTCATAACTACCTGGCTTGCAGATTACCTATCTTAAAATATTGTCAGAAGAAGAATATTCATGTACATCTTAAATGCCAGCACTCTATGGACCTGAAGTTCTACATCAAGTCAGAGGCTGATACTTAGAATCTTAGGAATGAAGTTTCAGTTGCCTGACGATGATATGCTTAATTACTGTACTGGATCTAAGATTGTAGGGAATTTTTTTTTCACTATGATTCATTTAAGGAAGGAGATCGAGATTATGATCATGCCAGAACAGAAAATTTCAAGATCCATTCAGACTCTGCAGTTTATAGAGTCACTGCCAAAGGCAGGCCAAAAGATTAAGAGTGAAAGGCAAGGTTCAACATAGAAGTGGACCCGGAAAATAAAATTAAAACAAACAAACAAAAACTATTCAACATAACTTGGTTGACATTGTAATACTGAGTACACTTCATTGAACCAATGAAGCTGAAATGAATTGTGCTGAATGTGCTTATGTACTTGTACCTGGTGGCCTTATCTGCTTCCTCATGCAGCCCACAGGGCATTGACGACTAACGATGATCCCCTTCTTTTCAAAGAGAAGGGATAGACAAAGGGTACTTAAACAATGGAAGTCAGTTACACTTAAGGGGGACCA
>NW_022633596.1:0-5513 GCF_010015895.1 Lontra canadensis
GAAAACAGACAAAATTAAATTATATTGTTATCCTTTATGTGATGAGACTAGGAAAAAAAAAAAAAAAGCAAATATGCAGTTACCATTGAAGTCAGGATGGCAATGTGGTAGAGGGGGTCAGCTGAGAACTTCGATGGGACTACCAGTGCAGCCCAATGACCTTCTGCCTAATTAGATTTTCTTCCCTTCCTTTCCACAAGTGTTGATCTCAAGAGCATTCTCTTATAAACATCCTACATGCTAAGCTCTGTTTCAGAGACTACTTCCTAGGGTCTCTAGCCCATTATCCTTCTGCAGAGGGAAGAGCTGGGGACTGGGAAGCAGAACTGGGGTGTCAGAAAATGTTCAAGTCTTCTCTATTTTCACAGCTATTTACTTTACATGCATTCATTAGAGTGTACATTTATGTTTTATGTCATTGATTCGTGGTTTTTTAAAAATTTATGCTTTATGCATCATAATAATGCAGAAATTTCTTAGAAATACGAAGTCAGAACATGAGAGCTAATGTTATCTTCATAGAACCCTTGATTCAGGAATGTAGAACATATTCTATGTTGGTCTGAGTTAATTTCCTTCTTTGGAAGTTGTGGCAAACTCTTCATTATGCATTTATGACTGGGCACATTTTAAAAGCATGATTTTTCATTCATCAGAAGATAGCAATTATGTCAGAGTTCCTTCTCTTACAAAAAGATATACTCAGACTGGGCCTGGTTTTGATTTCTTAATCACTTTCCTCAGGGAAAACTAAAGAGTGATGTCAGAATGTTCAGACTCATTTTAATCTCAAGGTCCTTTGAAATACCTTGTTTTTTTTTTTTAAATTCCAGTACAATTCATGTACAGTGTTCTATTGGTTTCAGATGTACAATATCAACAGTTCTATACATTACCCCAGGCTCATGAAGATAAGTGTAATCTTAATCCCCTTTACCTATTTCACCCATCCCCCACACACATCTTCTCTGGGAACCATCAGTTTGTTCTCTAAGGGTCTGTTTTATGATTTCTTCTTTTTTTTGTTTTGTTTCTTAAATTCCACGTATGAGTAAAATCACATGGTATTTGTCTTTCTCTGACATTTACTTAGCATTATACTTTCTAGATCCATTCATGATGTTTCAAATGGAAAGATTTCATTCTTTTTTATGACTGAGTAATAATTATATTGTATAAATAACACATCTTCTTTATCCACTCATGTATCATTGGACATTTGAGTTACTTCCATATTTTTGGATATTAAAAAATAATGCTGCAATAAACATAGGGGTGCATTTATCTTTTCAAATTAGTGTTTTCTATTCTTTGGGAGAACAGCCAGTAATAGAATTACTGGATCATATGGGTAGTTCTATTTTTAATTTTTTGAGGAACCTCCATAATGTTTTCCAGAGTGGCTGCACCACTTTGCATTCCCACCAAGAGTGCACAAGCATTCCTTTTTCTCCACATCTTCAACAACCCCCCCTTTTTTTAAAAATGTTTTTGATTTTAGCCATTCTGAAAGTTGTGAGGTGATAGTCCCTTGTAGTTTAATTTGCGTTTCCCCGCTGATGAGTGATGTTGAGCATCTTTTCATATGTCTGTTGGTCATCTGTATGTCTTCTTTGGAGAAGTGTCTGTTCATGTCTTCTGCCCATTTTTAATGGGACTATTTGTTCTTTTTGGTGTTGAGTTGTATAAGTTCTTTATATAATTTTGGATACTGACCCCTAACCAGATATATCATTTGCAAATATCTTCTCCCATTTAATAGGTTGCTTTAATTTCAACTCTTAGAATTGGACAGGGCTTAAAAAGAAATTTATAAGGAGAGAAATAAGAAGTAATATCCATTTATCCAAAAAAATATTTACTGAGCACTTACTTACCTTAGTTCTTATACGCTAGGAACACATTTTTTAGCTTGGGATATATAAGTAAAGAATAAAGAAAGAAGTTCTTGCTCTCATCTGCTCACATAGTTACCTTTTTTTGTTGTTATTGTTATGTGGAAAGAGCACCTGAAATTTACCCTGTTAGCAAATTTCCAGTGTATCTTATAGAATTATTAACTATAGTCACCATGTTTTATATTATACCTCTAAATACTCAACCTACATAATTGCTACTTTGTACCCTTTAATCAACATCTCCACATTTCTCCCACCTCTCTGAGCTTGGTAATCACTGTTCTACCCTCTATTTTCATGTATTTGACTTTTTAAAGATTCCACATATAAGTGAGATCATAGAGTATTTTTCTTTCTGTATGTGAATTATTTCCCTAGTGTAATGTGTTCCAAGTTCATCCATGTTGTTGCAAATGGCAAGATATCCATTCTTTTTTAAGGCTGACTTGTATTATATTGTATATACATACTATAATTTCTTTATCTATAAATCTGCCAAAGGACACTTAGGTTGTTTTCACATAGTGGATATTGTGAATAATACTGGGGTAAAGGTGGGAGCATGGATATCTCCAAGGTACTGATTTCAATTCCTTTGTATATATACCCAGAAGTGGGATTGCTGGATCATATTATAGTTCTACTCTTCTTTTTTTGAGAAACCTCCATACTATTTTCCATAATGGTTATGCCAGTTTACATTCCCACCAACAGTGCAAAAGGGATCCCTTTTCTCCACATCCTCATCAACATTTGTTATTTCTTTTTTAGAATGATTTTATTTATTTATTTAAGAGAGAGAAGTAGAATGTGCATAAGTGGGGAGGGCAGAGGGAGAAGGATAAGCAGACTCCCCACCAAGTGTGGAGCCCAAAGTGGGGCTCAATTCCAGGACTCTGGGATCATGACCTGAGCTGAGGTCAGATGCTTAACCAACTGAGCCACCCAGGCATCCCTGTTATTTCTTTTTACTAATAGCCATCTTAACAGGTATGAGGTAATATCTCATTGTAATTTTGATTAGCATTTTCCTGATGATTAGTGATGTTTAGTACCTTTTCTTCTACCTATGGCCATTTGTACAACTTCTTTGGAAAAATGCCTATTCGGGTACTTTGCTCATTTTTTCAAACTGTTGTTTGCTTTCTTGCTATTAGAGGAATTTCTTATATATCTTGGATATCAACCCCTTATTAGATATATAGTTTGCAAATATTTTCTCCCATTCCGTAGGTTACCTTTTCTTTTTACTGATTGTTTCCTTTGCTGTGTGGAGCTTTATAGTTTGAGGTTGTTCCATTTATTTATTTATTTATTTATTTATTTATTTATTTTGTTATTGTTGCTGCTTAAGCTTTTTGTGTCACATTAAAAAAAATCATTGTTGATCAATATAGGATGGCGGAGTAGTTGATACTGGCCTTTGTCTCCTCATAACCACTGCAACAATAATTAGACAGCTATCCACAAACAAAAATAATACTGAAAGAGCTCAAGAGCCCTGTTAAGAATCTACTATAACACAGTGGGATAAAAAATGAATACAGAGAAAAGATCACCGAGGAGATTGTCTTACTTGAGATGTTTGGAGATGACTAGGAACAAAGAAGAGGTATGGAGGCCTCTCCTATTGTGATCAGGTGCCACTTGCTGCCATCTCTCTAGTGGCCTACTCTGCCAAGGACCACTTCTGCCTTTGCTGCTGAGGACCTCATAGCTCCAGCAACAGCTGCAGATTCCCCATAGCTTTCATGGCAGAGGACCCCATAATGTCACTGCTATGGACCCCAGCAGCCTACTCTATTGAGATTAAACAGCTTTGACCACTGACATACCAACAGCCATAGCTGCCATGGACCTCCAGAAGAAAGATGCTGCTGTGCACCTTTCAGAATGAGCTGCTGTTGTTTTTGCCCTGGAACTCGGACAGCCTGCCTACCACCCCCATCCCCCACAGGCCCATGCCTGCCTGACTTCAGAGTCACAGTTGCTCCATATGCAGCTGCATTTCAGACCCTGGCTCTGTGTGCACCCACACTCCAGTTCCTGGCTTAATAATTGCTATGTGTACAGCTCCCTCTCAGGTGCCAAAGCCACTGTTAATGCAGACAAACCAACACCCCAGATTCTCAAGTGCTACCTCCCCATGCATATCTTTGCTTTAGAATCTGGCTCTGTGGCCTCTTAGTGCTCATCTTTGTCTCAGGCACCCAAAGAAACATGTGTGCTAGCCAGTGCCTTGGACCTTCAGAGCCACTGTTTCTCTGTGAATGCCCATATTCCAGATCCCAAGTCCACAGTTGTGCCACAGACACCCACACCTGAGGCACTGGGGACATTACCACTTCAGTCTAGACACTGCCCAATCCTTGGAGCTGCTGTCACTCTGTGAGCACCAGTGCTCCAGACTTAAGCTCAGTGGCTGATTCACAAATGCATCAGATACCAAAACTGCCACCACCATTAGGGAACCCATAAGCTTGACCTAGCACCAAGAGGAATCTTCTTGACCATGACATCCCTTAGAGGAGAAAAAGAGATCAGGTGGTCCCCAGTGGTCTTCACCACTGAAGATTCCAGTAGCCTTTACTGATGCTACAGACACCTTGGTCTAAGTGTTGATTGTTGAGGACCCTTACAGTCTTTGCCATCACTAACCAAAACTGAGTTGCACAGAGTTGCACAGAGACTATACCAGTAGTCCCCAAATCTGAAACCACCACATCTACCCTAGTACACACCTGCAGGGGAACCATTCATATGTCTGAAAGAGGTGATTGCTTTAGCAAACATTCAGACATTACACAAAGCTACAAGAAACATGAAAAATTAAGGAAACATGATACCACCAAAGGAATATAATTTTCCAGTAACTGACTGCCCCCCCAAAAGAGCTCTGTGTACTGTCTGACAAAGAATTCAAAATAATTGTTTTAAGGAAGCCCAGCAAATTACAAGAGAACACAGACAGCTCAATGAAATCAGGAAAATATTATGTGAATAAAATTAAATGCTCAACGGAGAGATAGAATACATTAAAAAGAACAAAAAAAAAATTCTAGAGTGAAACAATATAACAAATTAAATCAAGAGATGCAATAGAGAGCACCGATAGCACACTGAACAAGGAGAAAGTAAGAATCTGATCTTAAAGATAGGTCATTTGAAATTATCAAGTCAGAAAAGAAAGAAGAAAAAAATGAATGAGTGAAGTGAGCCTAAGTGAATTGTAGGGCACCACAAAGTAAAATAATATTTACATTATGGGAACTTCAGGAGAAGGAGAGAAAGAAAGGAGCAGAACTATTATTAAGGAAATAATGGCTAAAAACCTCCTAAATCTGAGGAGTGATATAAATGAACATCTAGGTACAAAAAGCTCATAAGTTCTCAAAGAGATTCTACACAAAGAGGACTTCATTGAGACACGTTATGAGAAAACTGTCAAATATCAAAGAGAACTTATTCATGAACAATTAGTAAGTCAAAGAAAAAAGAGAAATAAAAAAATCTTGAGACAAATAAAAATGGAATCAACATATCAAAACTTAGGGGATGTAGTAAGAGCAGTTCTAAGAGGGAAATTTATAGTAATAAATGTCTATAGTAAGAAAA
>NW_022633597.1:0-5513 GCF_010015895.1 Lontra canadensis
GCATGGAGCCTGCCTGAGATCCTTTCTCCTTCTCAGCGCCCCCCCCCCACACACACATACTGCACATTTGTACTTCCTCTCCAAAAAAAGTAATTAAATAATTAATTTATTAAATTAAATGAAAAATAAAAAGAATCCAAGCAGGGGCACCTGGGTGGCTCAGTGGGTTAAGTGTGTGAGTGGGTTAAGCGTCTGCCTTCGGCTCAGGTCATGATCCTGAGGTCCTGGGATCGAGCCCCACATCGGGCTCCCTGCTCAGTGGGGAGTCTGCTTCTCCCTCTCCCTCTGCCCCTCACTCCCTTTTGTGATCTCTCTCTTGCTCCAATAAATAAATACAAATCTCAAAAAATAATAAAAAAAGGATTCCAAGCTGCTGCTGATTTTCTCATATGAGAGATAGAAGGGGTACATGGCACCTGCCGGATGCCAGCCACAGGCCCTCGCCTACAGCAGATGGAGCTTGGCCCGGGGGCTCCTCCTGGCCTCCCCTTAGCACAGCCCGCAGCAACACTTAAGGCCCTGGGCCCTGTGGGTGGTGGGCAGGGAAGGACCCACAAGGAGCAGCACTTCCCGCGGACCTCAGAAGAGAAGACCAGGTGAGGAGGGACAGGGGCGCTGCAGGCGGAGGGAGGAAACCCACAAAGATCGGGAGGTCCCTGCCACTTTCCGCTTGGAAAGGTTTCTGGTGTAGGAATAAATGACATCATGCCAATACAGGGTTATGGAAGCTGAGGCCTATTTTGAAAATTTACAAGGGATGCCTCGAACAACGAAGAAGTCATTCAGTCTAAAGGGGAGGCCCTGGTGTCTCCTATGATGGGTCCTGTGTGAATCGGATGGGGCTGGCGTAACACGGATCCAGAAAGGCGGTGGGGATTAAACAACGGAAGTTAATTTTCTGACAACTCTCCAGGCTAGAAGAAGTCCAAGATAAAGATACCAGCAGGATTGGTTTCTTCTGAGGCCTCGTCCCTTGGCCCGTAGATGGCCGCCTTCTCCTTGGGTCTTCACGCAGCTGCCCCCACGAGTGTCCCAATCTCCTCTTCGAGTAAGGACACCAGCCATTGGACTAGGACTCACCCCAATGACTTCATTTTATCCCAATTACCTATTTAAAGGCTCTGTCTTGGGGATACCTGACTGGCTCACTTGGAAGAGTGTGCAACTCTTGGTCTCAGGGTCGTGAGTTTGAGCCCCATGTTGGGTGTAGAGATTCCTCAGGTTAAATCAACTTAAATAAAATAAATAAATAAATAGGTCTATTACAGTTCAAAAATGGATTGAAAATTATTTTTTTAAGAAACCATAAAGATGAAGAAAGCTCCATCTCCAGATACAGTCACACTCTGAGACACCGGGGGTTAAAACTTCAACCTATGGATTTTGAGGGAACACAATTCAGCTCGTAAGAGGCCCCAAGTGGATGACAAGCACGTGAACATGGGGAGCATGAGGAAAGAAGCTTGGAGGGGCTGGCAGGAGCTAGAAAGGACCTGGCTGCCAGGCTAAGGAAACTAGACTCTGTCCCCTAAAAATAAAACTGGGAACCAGAAGAGTGGAGTTTTCTGCAGAGCATTTGGAGGCTGGCTCTGGCGGTTGGCGTAGAAGATCAGAAGCGGGGAGAAGCAGGGGACCAGTCTGTGGGGGTTGGGAGAAGGAACAGGAGGCACCCTGAGACTCGTTAACCCTCACAATGGCCTGACATGAGAATTAACCCTTCCCCCATTATACAGATGAGGAAAGTGAGGCTTGCTGGGGCGGGGGAGGTTAATGACTTCCTCAGGCTTTACATCTGTTCTTTCACTGAAGCTTCAAGCAGCTGAAACAGTCAGGCCTGCGCTGCCCCAACAGACATCTCCTGAGTGTGAGGAAAGAGGAGAGAAGTCATCATTCAAATATGAGGAGGTAGGAAGATGTGCTGCAAAGGCAGGGTCGAGCAGGAGGTTGGGGTCAGCAGGAGAGGAAGAAGGAGGTGATTGTGGTGATCACGGCGACTTCTGGAAGCCCCCCAGGCACCTTTCTGGAAGTTCACTGGCAGGGGTCCTGGGCTGCTGGCAGCTGACCCCCTTCACGCACCATCATCCCCCCAGATCAGATCCTAGACTTGGCTCCAGAAACCTCCGCTCCCCTGCACCACCCCCTTCCGACTCCCATGCCGCCTACCCAGGTCTGGACCATCCAGGCCGTCAGCCAAGGCGCTGAGAGTCGTAGCCAGCTGGCCCCTGAGAAGCAAACTTCCCATGACAGACTCTGCCCAGCTGGACCCACGTCCCCCAGCGCCTTACAGCTGGAAGTAGGCAGACAGCCAGACCGAATAGAGTCGGGGGCCGGCGGCAGTCCAGACCTCTGCGTATGGACCTCCCTGGCCAGCTGCTCTAAACCTTCCTCCAGCTGGACCAGACCAGCAAGGTTGCGGGGGACTCTGGGCAGCACCCAGCCTTCGGCATCCAGCAGGCTTCAGCTCAAATACTGGTTCCACCCAGCTCCCTGGGCCAAGTCACGCCCCTCACTCAGGCTCAGTTTCCCGGCAGGAAAACTGAAGATACTAATTGCTCCTCTGCAGGGTCTTTGCAGAAGTCCTAACATGCAGTTGGTGCTCGATAAATGCTAGCCGTGAAGGGAGGCAAGCCTGGTGGCTCACCTCACTGAGCACCTGTCCTCCCCTGCTTTTCAACAATGAGTCTGGAGGGCAAAAGGGCAGCAGTTCCCCGTGCTGATCAGGCAACCCAGGCCACTCCATCCCAACTGATGTCGCAGGGCTAGAGAGGAGGGGACACAGTCAGCTGAGAGGCCTGAGCAGACCTGGGAGTGATCCACAGACCCCAGACCTCAGGCCGCCCCCACCCACCCACCCACCCAGAATGGCCACTGGGAACAGATGACTGGCTGAGAAGCCCACTCCCTCCCCACCTCTCACCAATCCACCCTCCATCCCAGCCAGCCAGGGCTATTTAAAGAACCTAAATCAAATTTAGTCCTTCCCGGGACTGGAGAGCCTGCTGAACCGCTAGAAGTGTGTCATGGAGGTGGCGGTGAGCGGGTGTACGTGTCTGTGAAGATGGGTCTGCCATGCTGGATGTAAGTTACACCTCATTATAATCTGTTTAAAGAATTTCTTCTTGCAGGAAGATCCGTAGACCTGCTTCTTCCTATTCCTGTGCAAAATACAAGAAACCGTGGACCTTAGCGACTGTCAAAGAACGAAAATTCAACTAAGTGGACTGAAATATCTAATTGGCTTTAGTCACCGATTCCCCCATACCAGATAGAACGGTAGTCCAAGGAGTTGCACAAAATGGAAGGCTTTTTATAGGTGGTAATGGGTGGGACAGGATGTTATTAGCAAAAGACTGTTTCAGGCAAGGTCCCCTTCTCTTAGGGGAAGGCAGGGGGTCTTCTGGAGGAGATTTTCTCACTGGCGCTGACCAGAAAATTCCAGACGGATTGGTTTAAAATTCTCCTCCTGGGAGAGGCAGAAACTGCAATTAGGTTAGGTATTCTTGGTGGGGCTGAACACAGTGACGCCATTTTGGCTCTGTGGTTTCTTTTTAACAATGTACAGAAAAGACTCTGAAAGATAGAGAAAAGAAAGCAGACAGCCTGGGCACCTCGGAACCCAAGGAACGACACAGAGGCGTGTGCCCTGGGTTTTCTTTTTGTATCACTGTCACAGATGGGGGCGCTGGAGAAGCAAGCGATCTGGAAAGGGCTGTGGGAGCAAACAAAGCAAAGAGCCCCTAAATAAGCCTATCTCTTTAGCCAAAGCTCCCAAAAAGGGACAGCCTGGCAAGACAGGAAGTTTTGAGACAATATATACTCCAGCCGGACAACACGGAAAAGATGCAGCCCCACCCCCAATCACACCGGCAGACGTGCCAGCTTACCTGGTTGGTGGCAGGTAGGAAGGTTTAACTTTTCTCCCAGCCAGATCAAGTGCTCTACCATAGAGGCCACATGGGGAGCCAAAGCTCTGATCCATCCAGCAGTCACAGGGAGCCCCCGCTGGGGTAGAGAGGCAGAAGGAGAAACCTGGACTTCTCCCTTCACCTGGCATACCGAAGCAGTGCCCCCTTTTTCCCTGCCAGAGGGGTGTCAGAGAAAGCCAGCTAAGAGAGGTTTAAATAGGACCCAGTGTCTCATAACATAATCAGAAAATGGCCAGGTTTCACTAGAAAATCACTCATCATACTGCTGCAAGCTGGCTGAGTCCGAGGACCCAGACGGGGTCTTCACGACCAGCCAAGGGGGTCCTTGGCTTTGCACAGGCTAGGAATCGAACGTGAGCCAAGGGAAAATGAGAACATAGTCTATTGAAGTTGTAGAGAGAGTGTAGATACAGAGAGAAGTCTGGAAGACTCAGAAAAGAAAGAAGAGGGAGTCTTTGTATTGAGGATGGTGGTCTGGGGCATGAGCCCTCTCCATCAGAAATCCAGGAACAAAGATAAGCTTTTAGGTGTTCTTGGTAAGTCAGCTCTTAGTAAGTCAGTTGTCTTGGAAAACCTTCATGACAACCTTGCCTGGTCAATCCTTTGATGTTATCTATTGTGCTGGAAGACCCCAAAGAAATCATTAACTCTTGACCTTGACAAGGGCGACATACATTATCTGCTCTGTACAGCCTGTATAAGGCAGGGGTACAGGTCCTAGCAAGAACACGAGCAGGAAAAAGAGCAAAATTAAAAACAGCTTTTCTCTCTTTTTTTAAAAAATGGGGACCCTTCAGTTTCTCTGCCTCAATGCCAAGAGCCAGGAAGATCTCATGGTGAACAAAAAGACCAATCAATGGAGGCTGACAGCAAGAAGACAGAGATGTTAGAATGACCTAGCAGAGATTTGTTTTTTTAAAGATTTTATTTATTTATTTGATGGAAAGAGACATGGCAAGAGAGGGAACACAAGCAGGGGGAGTGGAAGAGGGAGAAGCAGACTCCCCTGCTGAGTGGGGAGCCTGATGTAGGGCTCGATCCCAGGACCCTGATCACAACTTGAGCCGAAGGCAGACACCTAACCACTGAGCCACCCAGGTGCCCCTGATCTAACAGAGATTTTAAAGCAGGCATGACAAAATGCTTCAGTAAGCAATTACGCACACACTTGAAACAAATGAAAACATAGAAAGCTTCACTAAAATAAATAAATAAATAAATATGCTTCAACAAACAAGTACAAACACACTTGAAACAAATGAAAACATAGAAAGGGGCACCAAAATAAATAAATAAAGTCTCTAAAGAAGAATCAAATGGAAATCTTAGAACTGAAAATAGAATAACAAATATAAAACTCAATGGACAGTCTCCACAGCAAAATGGAGCAGACAGAAGAGAACCAGTGAACTAGAGATAAAACAACAGAAATTACCCAATCTGACAACTCAAAGGAAAAGAGATGGGAAAATAATGAACAGAGTCAGGGACCTATGCAACTATAACAAAAGGTCTAACATTTGTGTCACAGGAGAGGAGGAGGGAGGGGCAATAAAGGTACTCAAAGAAATAATGGCTGAAAACTTC
>NW_022633598.1:0-5512 GCF_010015895.1 Lontra canadensis
GCATGGAGCCTGCCTGAGATCCTTTCTCCTTCTCAGCGCCCCCCCCCACACACACATACTGCACATTTGTACTTCCTCTCCAAAAAAAGTAATTAAATAATTAATTTATTAAATTAAATGAAAAATAAAAAGAATCCAAGCAGGGGCACCTGGGTGGCTCAGTGGGTTAAGTGTGTGAGTGGGTTAAGCGTCTGCCTTCGGCTCAGGTCATGATCCTGAGGTCCTGGGATCGAGCCCCACATCGGGCTCCCTGCTCAGTGGGGAGTCTGCTTCTCCCTCTCCCTCTGCCCCTCACTCCCTTTTGTGATCTCTCTCTTGCTCCAATAAATAAATACAAATCTCAAAAAATAATAAAAAAAGGATTCCAAGCTGCTGCTGATTTTCTCATATGAGAGATAGAAGGGGTACATGGCACCTGCCGGATGCCAGCCACAGGCCCTCGCCTACAGCAGATGGAGCTTGGCCCGGGGGCTCCTCCTGGCCTCCCCTTAGCACAGCCCGCAGCAACACTTAAGGCCCTGGGCCCTGTGGGTGGTGGGCAGGGAAGGACCCACAAGGAGCAGCACTTCCCGCGGACCTCAGAAGAGAAGACCAGGTGAGGAGGGACAGGGGCGCTGCAGGCGGAGGGAGGAAACCCACAAAGATCGGGAGGTCCCTGCCACTTTCCGCTTGGAAAGGTTTCTGGTGTAGGAATAAATGACATCATGCCAATACAGGGTTATGGAAGCTGAGGCCTATTTTGAAAATTTACAAGGGATGCCTCGAACAACGAAGAAGTCATTCAGTCTAAAGGGGAGGCCCTGGTGTCTCCTATGATGGGTCCTGTGTGAATCGGATGGGGCTGGCGTAACACGGATCCAGAAAGGCGGTGGGGATTAAACAACGGAAGTTAATTTTCTGACAACTCTCCAGGCTAGAAGAAGTCCAAGATAAAGATACCAGCAGGATTGGTTTCTTCTGAGGCCTCGTCCCTTGGCCCGTAGATGGCCGCCTTCTCCTTGGGTCTTCACGCAGCTGCCCCCACGAGTGTCCCAATCTCCTCTTCGAGTAAGGACACCAGCCATTGGACTAGGACTCACCCCAATGACTTCATTTTATCCCAATTACCTATTTAAAGGCTCTGTCTTGGGGATACCTGACTGGCTCACTTGGAAGAGTGTGCAACTCTTGGTCTCAGGGTCGTGAGTTTGAGCCCCATGTTGGGTGTAGAGATTCCTCAGGTTAAATCAACTTAAATAAAATAAATAAATAAATAGGTCTATTACAGTTCAAAAATGGATTGAAAATTATTTTTTTAAGAAACCATAAAGATGAAGAAAGCTCCATCTCCAGATACAGTCACACTCTGAGACACCGGGGGTTAAAACTTCAACCTATGGATTTTGAGGGAACACAATTCAGCTCGTAAGAGGCCCCAAGTGGATGACAAGCACGTGAACATGGGGAGCATGAGGAAAGAAGCTTGGAGGGGCTGGCAGGAGCTAGAAAGGACCTGGCTGCCAGGCTAAGGAAACTAGACTCTGTCCCCTAAAAATAAAACTGGGAACCAGAAGAGTGGAGTTTTCTGCAGAGCATTTGGAGGCTGGCTCTGGCGGTTGGCGTAGAAGATCAGAAGCGGGGAGAAGCAGGGGACCAGTCTGTGGGGGTTGGGAGAAGGAACAGGAGGCACCCTGAGACTCGTTAACCCTCACAATGGCCTGACATGAGAATTAACCCTTCCCCCATTATACAGATGAGGAAAGTGAGGCTTGCTGGGGCGGGGGAGGTTAATGACTTCCTCAGGCTTTACATCTGTTCTTTCACTGAAGCTTCAAGCAGCTGAAACAGTCAGGCCTGCGCTGCCCCAACAGACATCTCCTGAGTGTGAGGAAAGAGGAGAGAAGTCATCATTCAAATATGAGGAGGTAGGAAGATGTGCTGCAAAGGCAGGGTCGAGCAGGAGGTTGGGGTCAGCAGGAGAGGAAGAAGGAGGTGATTGTGGTGATCACGGCGACTTCTGGAAGCCCCCCAGGCACCTTTCTGGAAGTTCACTGGCAGGGGTCCTGGGCTGCTGGCAGCTGACCCCCTTCACGCACCATCATCCCCCCAGATCAGATCCTAGACTTGGCTCCAGAAACCTCCGCTCCCCTGCACCACCCCCTTCCGACTCCCATGCCGCCTACCCAGGTCTGGACCATCCAGGCCGTCAGCCAAGGCGCTGAGAGTCGTAGCCAGCTGGCCCCTGAGAAGCAAACTTCCCATGACAGACTCTGCCCAGCTGGACCCACGTCCCCCAGCGCCTTACAGCTGGAAGTAGGCAGACAGCCAGACCGAATAGAGTCGGGGGCCGGCGGCAGTCCAGACCTCTGCGTATGGACCTCCCTGGCCAGCTGCTCTAAACCTTCCTCCAGCTGGACCAGACCAGCAAGGTTGCGGGGGACTCTGGGCAGCACCCAGCCTTCGGCATCCAGCAGGCTTCAGCTCAAATACTGGTTCCACCCAGCTCCCTGGGCCAAGTCACGCCCCTCACTCAGGCTCAGTTTCCCGGCAGGAAAACTGAAGATACTAATTGCTCCTCTGCAGGGTCTTTGCAGAAGTCCTAACATGCAGTTGGTGCTCGATAAATGCTAGCCGTGAAGGGAGGCAAGCCTGGTGGCTCACCTCACTGAGCACCTGTCCTCCCCTGCTTTTCAACAATGAGTCTGGAGGGCAAAAGGGCAGCAGTTCCCCGTGCTGATCAGGCAACCCAGGCCACTCCATCCCAACTGATGTCGCAGGGCTAGAGAGGAGGGGACACAGTCAGCTGAGAGGCCTGAGCAGACCTGGGAGTGATCCACAGACCCCAGACCTCAGGCCGCCCCCACCCACCCACCCACCCAGAATGGCCACTGGGAACAGATGACTGGCTGAGAAGCCCACTCCCTCCCCACCTCTCACCAATCCACCCTCCATCCCAGCCAGCCAGGGCTATTTAAAGAACCTAAATCAAATTTAGTCCTTCCCGGGACTGGAGAGCCTGCTGAACCGCTAGAAGTGTGTCATGGAGGTGGCGGTGAGCGGGTGTACGTGTCTGTGAAGATGGGTCTGCCATGCTGGATGTAAGTTACACCTCATTATAATCTGTTTAAAGAATTTCTTCTTGCAGGAAGATCCGTAGACCTGCTTCTTCCTATTCCTGTGCAAAATACAAGAAACCGTGGACCTTAGCGACTGTCAAAGAACGAAAATTCAACTAAGTGGACTGAAATATCTAATTGGCTTTAGTCACCGATTCCCCCATACCAGATAGAACGGTAGTCCAAGGAGTTGCACAAAATGGAAGGCTTTTTATAGGTGGTAATGGGTGGGACAGGATGTTATTAGCAAAAGACTGTTTCAGGCAAGGTCCCCTTCTCTTAGGGGAAGGCAGGGGGTCTTCTGGAGGAGATTTTCTCACTGGCGCTGACCAGAAAATTCCAGACGGATTGGTTTAAAATTCTCCTCCTGGGAGAGGCAGAAACTGCAATTAGGTTAGGTATTCTTGGTGGGGCTGAACACAGTGACGCCATTTTGGCTCTGTGGTTTCTTTTTAACAATGTACAGAAAAGACTCTGAAAGATAGAGAAAAGAAAGCAGACAGCCTGGGCACCTCGGAACCCAAGGAACGACACAGAGGCGTGTGCCCTGGGTTTTCTTTTTGTATCACTGTCACAGATGGGGGCGCTGGAGAAGCAAGCGATCTGGAAAGGGCTGTGGGAGCAAACAAAGCAAAGAGCCCCTAAATAAGCCTATCTCTTTAGCCAAAGCTCCCAAAAAGGGACAGCCTGGCAAGACAGGAAGTTTTGAGACAATATATACTCCAGCCGGACAACACGGAAAAGATGCAGCCCCACCCCCAATCACACCGGCAGACGTGCCAGCTTACCTGGTTGGTGGCAGGTAGGAAGGTTTAACTTTTCTCCCAGCCAGATCAAGTGCTCTACCATAGAGGCCACATGGGGAGCCAAAGCTCTGATCCATCCAGCAGTCACAGGGAGCCCCCGCTGGGGTAGAGAGGCAGAAGGAGAAACCTGGACTTCTCCCTTCACCTGGCATACCGAAGCAGTGCCCCCTTTTTCCCTGCCAGAGGGGTGTCAGAGAAAGCCAGCTAAGAGAGGTTTAAATAGGACCCAGTGTCTCATAACATAATCAGAAAATGGCCAGGTTTCACTAGAAAATCACTCATCATACTGCTGCAAGCTGGCTGAGTCCGAGGACCCAGACGGGGTCTTCACGACCAGCCAAGGGGGTCCTTGGCTTTGCACAGGCTAGGAATCGAACGTGAGCCAAGGGAAAATGAGAACATAGTCTATTGAAGTTGTAGAGAGAGTGTAGATACAGAGAGAAGTCTGGAAGACTCAGAAAAGAAAGAAGAGGGAGTCTTTGTATTGAGGATGGTGGTCTGGGGCATGAGCCCTCTCCATCAGAAATCCAGGAACAAAGATAAGCTTTTAGGTGTTCTTGGTAAGTCAGCTCTTAGTAAGTCAGTTGTCTTGGAAAACCTTCATGACAACCTTGCCTGGTCAATCCTTTGATGTTATCTATTGTGCTGGAAGACCCCAAAGAAATCATTAACTCTTGACCTTGACAAGGGCGACATACATTATCTGCTCTGTACAGCCTGTATAAGGCAGGGGTACAGGTCCTAGCAAGAACACGAGCAGGAAAAAGAGCAAAATTAAAAACAGCTTTTCTCTCTTTTTTTAAAAAATGGGGACCCTTCAGTTTCTCTGCCTCAATGCCAAGAGCCAGGAAGATCTCATGGTGAACAAAAAGACCAATCAATGGAGGCTGACAGCAAGAAGACAGAGATGTTAGAATGACCTAGCAGAGATTTGTTTTTTTAAAGATTTTATTTATTTATTTGATGGAAAGAGACATGGCAAGAGAGGGAACACAAGCAGGGGGAGTGGAAGAGGGAGAAGCAGACTCCCCTGCTGAGTGGGGAGCCTGATGTAGGGCTCGATCCCAGGACCCTGATCACAACTTGAGCCGAAGGCAGACACCTAACCACTGAGCCACCCAGGTGCCCCTGATCTAACAGAGATTTTAAAGCAGGCATGACAAAATGCTTCAGTAAGCAATTACGCACACACTTGAAACAAATGAAAACATAGAAAGCTTCACTAAAATAAATAAATAAATAAATATGCTTCAACAAACAAGTACAAACACACTTGAAACAAATGAAAACATAGAAAGGGGCACCAAAATAAATAAATAAAGTCTCTAAAGAAGAATCAAATGGAAATCTTAGAACTGAAAATAGAATAACAAATATAAAACTCAATGGACAGTCTCCACAGCAAAATGGAGCAGACAGAAGAGAACCAGTGAACTAGAGATAAAACAACAGAAATTACCCAATCTGACAACTCAAAGGAAAAGAGATGGGAAAATAATGAACAGAGTCAGGGACCTATGCAACTATAACAAAAGGTCTAACATTTGTGTCACAGGAGAGGAGGAGGGAGGGGCAATAAAGGTACTCAAAGAAATAATGGCTGAAAACTTC
>NW_022633599.1:0-5510 GCF_010015895.1 Lontra canadensis
GAGCAGGGACAGTTTAACTTTAATGAAAACCTCTTGCTAAATAGGTCTTTACATTGCCCCCTTTTCTTTGGAGACTAGTCAAATTTTGACTTTTTAGCCAGTTCTATACCCTCCTTTTAATGGCTGCTAGACTGTTTTAATGACTCCAGTGTGATTTACCCAGAAACATTATTTCTCTTCTAAGGTTATGCAGAGCACACCCCCACACACCACTTCCCTTTATTTCGCAATTGCTTATACCTCCTGCCTATATCTTAACAACAGAGGCAACAATGAATTTAATGAACTCATTGTTTTTGAGTCTTAGTTTTAGTCCATGATCGGCAGGGTCCATGGGCCGTGGCATCCACCTCTGGAGGGCATTCTCGTCCTCAGCTCATTTGATGTGACCTGCATGAATCCAGGTCCTGACGCCGTCTACTTTTATTGCCACAGGGGTGGTCAGGATGACAATAAATGGTCCCTTCCAGTGAGGCTCCAAGCCTCCCACTTGGTGACAGTGCATCCAAACTAAGTCCCTGGGTTGGTGAGGATGTGGCTCCACCTCCGTCTCCAGCCCAGTGTGCGCAGTCTGGATCCCTGCATGGGCTCCCTCTAAGACAGATTGTAATGCCTGCAGTGACTGGAGTACAGATTGATCAGTCATTTCTGCTATAGCAACCTCTTGTAATCGAGGGCAGGGGTGGGTGTCTCCCGAACATTATTTTAAATGGGGTCACCTTATTTAAGTAGGGTGTACATCATGCCCTGAAGAGGACAAAGGTAAGGATATCTACCCATCCACTGCCAGTCTCCAGAATTAACTTTGTCAAGGTCTCTTCAAGAGTCCAATTCATTCTTTCTACTTGCCCTGAGCTCCGGGGCCAGTAGGCACAATGTAGTTTCCAATTAGTGCCTACAGCTTTGGCCAATGCCTGTGAGACTGAACTCACAAATACAGGGTCATTGTCTGACCCAATCGCAAGAGGTAACCCAAACCTCTATCTCTTTTCCCTCTTTCCATTTTAGTTTTTCCCACATTTACCACCTGGCATTGAGTACATCTATCAACCATATCTTGAGCCATACGCCCTAATTTAGAAACCTGGAACTGCTAGCCCATAAGCTCTTTAAGCTTGTGTGTCCCCAAATGAGTGCCCTGATGTATTTGGCTTACTAATTTTCTTTCTAGTCTTAGCCCAATCTCCTTCATAGTCTAATTTAGTCTACTTCTGTAAATTTACCTGCATCCTTGACCAGGATGGCCGTGGCAGCAATTATGCGGAGGCAAGGGGGAGTCCGGCCGCTACTGGATCTAGTTTCTTGCTAAGATAGGCTACTGGCCTTTGCCAAGGCCCCAGAGTCTGAGTCAAAACTCCTTCAGTCACCCTTGCCGTTCCATCCACATACAAGTGGAAGGGCTTGGTAACATCTGGGATGGCCAATGCTGGGGCACCCAGTAAGGCTCTTTGTAATTCCTGAAATGATCCTTCTGCCTCAGCTGTCCACTCTACCATAGTTGAGTCCTCCCTTAGCCAGTTTGTAGAGAGGTCGCGCCATCTCCACGAACTGCAGTATCCACAGCCTGGAGTAGCTCACGGTCCCAAGGAATTCCCTCATGGAGACCAAAGTCTAAATAAGTGGAGTGGCTCTTACAAAGCTGTGTTTTCACTGCTGACACCTGATACCCTTTTCTCTGCAAAGTCTGTAAGATAGCTCTCGTTCCCCACAAGCATGACCCATAGTCCTCAGCGGCTATTTCTACTATTCCCACTAACTCAGTCAGATTCTTCCTTTCAAATTCTTCAATTTTCTGAAGTTTCTTCCTTATATCTGGGGCTGACTGACTGGCAAAGGCAAGATCGCTTACACGAGTTATTGTGCCAACTTCTCTGAAGTTTACCTTAAGCTGTCTATCTTAGGCAAACAAACATTTAAAGACAACCAAATCTAGAATTTAACATCCATAAAGGTGTGTTATTAAAACTACTTTTTCTCTCTAAAATAACCCTCATTTCCAGAGATAGCCAAATCAGGACGAATTCACTTGAAAAACAAGTCCAGTTTTAACAAACTTGGCCTAATTATTTACATAAGCTCAGCAAGAACAGTGAGTAATCACATAGATTTAGAATCTGCTTTGCTGGAACTTCTTATAAGGAATCTCTAGGTTGAACTTTTAGTAGCCTCTCCGGGCCAGAAGCCAAGCCACGTACTTGCCATCAGACATGCCTGCAATACCTGTCAGATTTGGGCGAACTCCTGAGGTGCCCAAAGTAATCTGAGGTTCCTCCTCCTACCAGGGAGTGGCATTCTTTACTCACCTGGTCAGGCTGCTGGGAACTCTGTAAGCAAGGTATCAGACCAACAGTTCCAAGGGGCTTTACGGGTCCAGGTTTTATAAAGTCAACCTTAGTTCCTTTAAGCTGGTCATATCTGAGTCTTTTCAAATATGACATTCCAGTCAAAGCCTTGGTAAAATAACCAGTGTTTCCAATGGTGTCCTGCTACAAGGAGAACAGATTCTTATTGAACTTATGCAAATGACTGATTGCCAAGGAAGAAAGAATACTTAACAGACCTTTTGGTTTCAGAGGGTTCAGATAGAGAGAAAAGTTGAATGCCTTGATTTGTTTACAAATGAGTACTTTTACATCTCTGAAAGTTACAGATAACTTAAGAAAAATTGTCCCTAGTCTAGAAGAGTAAACATTACAGAGCCCGTCATGTTTAAAACATTAAGAGACACAACATTACAACCTTTCAGTTCATCTAGTCCCATGTTACTAATTCTGGTTTAGTCTGAATGTAGCCCTTACTTCTGTAAATTCTTACCCATTTTGGTTCCCAGGATTTAAACAAATCAAAGACCTGTATTTGTCCTGAAAGTCTTCCCATGTCAATTTCCTTTAAGGCGGAATTCATCTTACAAGAGAACTAAAACAATTACAAATGACAAAAACTCAGAATAGATATGGCTAAATATCAAGTGGTGACCCTTATCAAAACATTAAAATTGTAGGAAATGTATAGAACCTCTAGAATAATTACAGCATTTACCCAAATGCAACCCAAGGTTTATCATTGGTTTAGCAGTACTCGCTGAGTAACTTAGCATATCAAGGAAGCCTTATGAGCCAAAGAGATCTCATTTACAACTCTGGGCAGGCAAGGAGAAAATCATTTACATTTCAATTAACCAAAGAAAACTTTGCCCTTTTAAACGGAGAGAAAACCAGCTTTTCTATACCAGTGTCTTTCCTTTGTTTTTATTTTTAAGTGTGCAGTCTTAAGATATGAGTTTTCTGGGTTTCCCTCCCATCGTGAATGATATCGCAGACAAAGGGAGGGGGATCTTTCAGATGCTGTCCTGCTCGTGTCCCTCATGGGAACTTAGGAGCATCTTAGCTAAGGTCTGTCCGTATAAACCCCAGACCAGGCTACTCCGTGGAGTAGATGACTGTTATGCCATATGACGCCCCGCGAGACTCAGGGTGCAGCCCACTCAGACTCCGTAGCTGAAGTGGTGGAGCCATACAGACACGTTCACACAGTCAGGCACTCTTCAGATTCAAACAGGTTGGACACCTCCCCCCACCGCGTCTCCCCTTCCATTCTTTAGGAATGGATCTAGCTCAGACTTCTTATTCAAACAGGATCAGGCACCTGGTATTTTCTCTTTTACATATCTCCTACTTTTACATACAGAGCTGTTTCCCTTATTTCCATCAGTCTTAATTACACTTAACAGACTTTTGTACTCTTAGAAATACCTTAACCTCTACTGAAGAATAAATATAAACCATTTGCGAACTGTTAAAACAGAATTCTTTAGATGGCAAATTAATCAATTAGTTAAGAGCAAAACATGTTTACCAACAGATTTCTAAAGCACAAACCTAGTTCCAGCAACCAGCGCTCTAGCATTTTATCCCATTTGGTTAAAGTTTCAGGTTACCAAAGACTTTGAAAGCTACTTTAACAATTACCCATTAAAACTTTGAGACAGACAATTAACCATCAGTTTAGTCATCTCTTTGGTAATAGATTTAACACAGATTTTAACAAATAACACGAGCTTACTTGACCTTAAGTAAAAACTCTGAAGTTTTGCATTTACTACTGTTAACTCAAAAGACATGTTTATCCTAATTAACCCAACAAACTTAACTTAGTTCAAATACTGATTTACGTTCCACCTGGGCCCACTCCACTTCAAATGTTTACCTGAGACCTGGGTGGGAAGATCCGGAGAGGAGGGTGTTAGGTCCAGGGGGTGCTCTTCTTGTTTCCCGACAGTGAAGAACAGAACAAAGTGCCACCAGGAGGCAGAGAAAGGGTTCCCAGTTCTAGAGCTCATCAGCTCCAAGAGAGGAGCAGGTGCCATGCTTTTTCACCAGCAAGGGAGAGGGGCTAGGCAGTCTCCATTGGGCCAGAAAAGGCAAGGAATGTCCCCAAAACAAAGTTGTTTTGGCAGCTGCTTGGGAATATTCCTTAAAGTCTCTGTTTCAAGTTAGACTAACCCCAGTTGGCTCCAGTTATAGCCATTAAGAGTCAGAGTTCCCTTACTGTCTGTTTGCCCCATTCCTTCAAACACAACAAACAGCACAGCAGACAACAAAAAGACAAGACAAAGACAACCACAGGCCCAGCAGTTCTTACCCAGAACCTGCCACCGGTGGGGACTTTTTGATCTTCTGGCCGTCCAGGGGGACTCGAACCCCCTGGCTGCCTAGGGGGACTCGAACCCCCTGACTGCCTAGGTGAATGCCTAGGGGGACTTGAACCCCCTGACTACCTAGGGGGACTTGAACCCCCTGACTGTCTAGGGGGGCTCGAACCCCCGGCAATCTACCAGTGGAGGGAAGGGGCATCTCTGCTTCCTCTCCAGCCCTGGGGAGCATGGCCGTGTCCGGCTTCACCCTGGTGGGCTATACCTGGAGCTCCACCCAGACAGACCAACCGATCTCACAGAGAACGTGGAGATTGGTGGATCCCACAGAGTAAAATCTGTGAGATCTTACCTCGAGGCTTTTCCCAGAAATTCTGATGCTGGCTCAGTTCTTGTCATTTAATCCTGGACGAGCCCCCATATGTTATGCCCAATAATGGGTCTGTGATTAAAGGAGTAAGACTGATATAAAGTGAAGGTCAAGCAAAGCTTTATTTCGCACTAAGCATCAAGAATCTAACCAAACGTTCAGGGACGCACCTCTTACAAGAGAGGGCGACCCTTCCCTGTTTCACAGACTAGTTTTTAAGGGCAAAGGCCATGCGGTTGGGCCTGGCCACGCACAGGTGACCAATGAGATTGTAACACACACAGGAAACTCCACAGTGATGCTAGGTGACCAACTGAATTACAATTTACCCTAGTAGACATTTGAACCAGCCTAGTACACCTTGATTAGGATTGGTGCCAAAAAAGGCTCCCAAAGGGTGGGGCCCATACTCCTTGGTAAGCAAGGAGACAGTATGCAACCTCCCCCACTGATCAGAGGTCTCCACCTGGCCTGACCCACCCTTGTATA
>NW_022633600.1:0-5510 GCF_010015895.1 Lontra canadensis
GAGCAGGGACAGTTTAACTTTAATGAAAACCTCTTGCTAAATAGGTCTTTACATTGCCCCCTTTTCTTTGGAGACTAGTCAAATTTTGACTTTTTAGCCAGTTCTATACCCTCCTTTTAATGGCTGCTAGACTGTTTTAATGACTCCAGTGTGATTTACCCAGAAACATTATTTCTCTTCTAAGGTTATGCAGAGCACACCCCCACACACCACTTCCCTTTATTTCGCAATTGCTTATACCTCCTGCCTATATCTTAACAACAGAGGCAACAATGAATTTAATGAACTCATTGTTTTTGAGTCTTAGTTTTAGTCCATGATCGGCAGGGTCCATGGGCCGTGGCATCCACCTCTGGAGGGCATTCTCGTCCTCAGCTCATTTGATGTGACCTGCATGAATCCAGGTCCTGACGCCGTCTACTTTTATTGCCACAGGGGTGGTCAGGATGACAATAAATGGTCCCTTCCAGTGAGGCTCCAAGCCTCCCACTTGGTGACAGTGCATCCAAACTAAGTCCCTGGGTTGGTGAGGATGTGGCTCCACCTCCGTCTCCAGCCCAGTGTGCGCAGTCTGGATCCCTGCATGGGCTCCCTCTAAGACAGATTGTAATGCCTGCAGTGACTGGAGTACAGATTGATCAGTCATTTCTGCTATAGCAACCTCTTGTAATCGAGGGCAGGGGTGGGTGTCTCCCGAACATTATTTTAAATGGGGTCACCTTATTTAAGTAGGGTGTACATCATGCCCTGAAGAGGACAAAGGTAAGGATATCTACCCATCCACTGCCAGTCTCCAGAATTAACTTTGTCAAGGTCTCTTCAAGAGTCCAATTCATTCTTTCTACTTGCCCTGAGCTCCGGGGCCAGTAGGCACAATGTAGTTTCCAATTAGTGCCTACAGCTTTGGCCAATGCCTGTGAGACTGAACTCACAAATACAGGGTCATTGTCTGACCCAATCGCAAGAGGTAACCCAAACCTCTATCTCTTTTCCCTCTTTCCATTTTAGTTTTTCCCACATTTACCACCTGGCATTGAGTACATCTATCAACCATATCTTGAGCCATACGCCCTAATTTAGAAACCTGGAACTGCTAGCCCATAAGCTCTTTAAGCTTGTGTGTCCCCAAATGAGTGCCCTGATGTATTTGGCTTACTAATTTTCTTTCTAGTCTTAGCCCAATCTCCTTCATAGTCTAATTTAGTCTACTTCTGTAAATTTACCTGCATCCTTGACCAGGATGGCCGTGGCAGCAATTATGCGGAGGCAAGGGGGAGTCCGGCCGCTACTGGATCTAGTTTCTTGCTAAGATAGGCTACTGGCCTTTGCCAAGGCCCCAGAGTCTGAGTCAAAACTCCTTCAGTCACCCTTGCCGTTCCATCCACATACAAGTGGAAGGGCTTGGTAACATCTGGGATGGCCAATGCTGGGGCACCCAGTAAGGCTCTTTGTAATTCCTGAAATGATCCTTCTGCCTCAGCTGTCCACTCTACCATAGTTGAGTCCTCCCTTAGCCAGTTTGTAGAGAGGTCGCGCCATCTCCACGAACTGCAGTATCCACAGCCTGGAGTAGCTCACGGTCCCAAGGAATTCCCTCATGGAGACCAAAGTCTAAATAAGTGGAGTGGCTCTTACAAAGCTGTGTTTTCACTGCTGACACCTGATACCCTTTTCTCTGCAAAGTCTGTAAGATAGCTCTCGTTCCCCACAAGCATGACCCATAGTCCTCAGCGGCTATTTCTACTATTCCCACTAACTCAGTCAGATTCTTCCTTTCAAATTCTTCAATTTTCTGAAGTTTCTTCCTTATATCTGGGGCTGACTGACTGGCAAAGGCAAGATCGCTTACACGAGTTATTGTGCCAACTTCTCTGAAGTTTACCTTAAGCTGTCTATCTTAGGCAAACAAACATTTAAAGACAACCAAATCTAGAATTTAACATCCATAAAGGTGTGTTATTAAAACTACTTTTTCTCTCTAAAATAACCCTCATTTCCAGAGATAGCCAAATCAGGACGAATTCACTTGAAAAACAAGTCCAGTTTTAACAAACTTGGCCTAATTATTTACATAAGCTCAGCAAGAACAGTGAGTAATCACATAGATTTAGAATCTGCTTTGCTGGAACTTCTTATAAGGAATCTCTAGGTTGAACTTTTAGTAGCCTCTCCGGGCCAGAAGCCAAGCCACGTACTTGCCATCAGACATGCCTGCAATACCTGTCAGATTTGGGCGAACTCCTGAGGTGCCCAAAGTAATCTGAGGTTCCTCCTCCTACCAGGGAGTGGCATTCTTTACTCACCTGGTCAGGCTGCTGGGAACTCTGTAAGCAAGGTATCAGACCAACAGTTCCAAGGGGCTTTACGGGTCCAGGTTTTATAAAGTCAACCTTAGTTCCTTTAAGCTGGTCATATCTGAGTCTTTTCAAATATGACATTCCAGTCAAAGCCTTGGTAAAATAACCAGTGTTTCCAATGGTGTCCTGCTACAAGGAGAACAGATTCTTATTGAACTTATGCAAATGACTGATTGCCAAGGAAGAAAGAATACTTAACAGACCTTTTGGTTTCAGAGGGTTCAGATAGAGAGAAAAGTTGAATGCCTTGATTTGTTTACAAATGAGTACTTTTACATCTCTGAAAGTTACAGATAACTTAAGAAAAATTGTCCCTAGTCTAGAAGAGTAAACATTACAGAGCCCGTCATGTTTAAAACATTAAGAGACACAACATTACAACCTTTCAGTTCATCTAGTCCCATGTTACTAATTCTGGTTTAGTCTGAATGTAGCCCTTACTTCTGTAAATTCTTACCCATTTTGGTTCCCAGGATTTAAACAAATCAAAGACCTGTATTTGTCCTGAAAGTCTTCCCATGTCAATTTCCTTTAAGGCGGAATTCATCTTACAAGAGAACTAAAACAATTACAAATGACAAAAACTCAGAATAGATATGGCTAAATATCAAGTGGTGACCCTTATCAAAACATTAAAATTGTAGGAAATGTATAGAACCTCTAGAATAATTACAGCATTTACCCAAATGCAACCCAAGGTTTATCATTGGTTTAGCAGTACTCGCTGAGTAACTTAGCATATCAAGGAAGCCTTATGAGCCAAAGAGATCTCATTTACAACTCTGGGCAGGCAAGGAGAAAATCATTTACATTTCAATTAACCAAAGAAAACTTTGCCCTTTTAAACGGAGAGAAAACCAGCTTTTCTATACCAGTGTCTTTCCTTTGTTTTTATTTTTAAGTGTGCAGTCTTAAGATATGAGTTTTCTGGGTTTCCCTCCCATCGTGAATGATATCGCAGACAAAGGGAGGGGGATCTTTCAGATGCTGTCCTGCTCGTGTCCCTCATGGGAACTTAGGAGCATCTTAGCTAAGGTCTGTCCGTATAAACCCCAGACCAGGCTACTCCGTGGAGTAGATGACTGTTATGCCATATGACGCCCCGCGAGACTCAGGGTGCAGCCCACTCAGACTCCGTAGCTGAAGTGGTGGAGCCATACAGACACGTTCACACAGTCAGGCACTCTTCAGATTCAAACAGGTTGGACACCTCCCCCCACCGCGTCTCCCCTTCCATTCTTTAGGAATGGATCTAGCTCAGACTTCTTATTCAAACAGGATCAGGCACCTGGTATTTTCTCTTTTACATATCTCCTACTTTTACATACAGAGCTGTTTCCCTTATTTCCATCAGTCTTAATTACACTTAACAGACTTTTGTACTCTTAGAAATACCTTAACCTCTACTGAAGAATAAATATAAACCATTTGCGAACTGTTAAAACAGAATTCTTTAGATGGCAAATTAATCAATTAGTTAAGAGCAAAACATGTTTACCAACAGATTTCTAAAGCACAAACCTAGTTCCAGCAACCAGCGCTCTAGCATTTTATCCCATTTGGTTAAAGTTTCAGGTTACCAAAGACTTTGAAAGCTACTTTAACAATTACCCATTAAAACTTTGAGACAGACAATTAACCATCAGTTTAGTCATCTCTTTGGTAATAGATTTAACACAGATTTTAACAAATAACACGAGCTTACTTGACCTTAAGTAAAAACTCTGAAGTTTTGCATTTACTACTGTTAACTCAAAAGACATGTTTATCCTAATTAACCCAACAAACTTAACTTAGTTCAAATACTGATTTACGTTCCACCTGGGCCCACTCCACTTCAAATGTTTACCTGAGACCTGGGTGGGAAGATCCGGAGAGGAGGGTGTTAGGTCCAGGGGGTGCTCTTCTTGTTTCCCGACAGTGAAGAACAGAACAAAGTGCCACCAGGAGGCAGAGAAAGGGTTCCCAGTTCTAGAGCTCATCAGCTCCAAGAGAGGAGCAGGTGCCATGCTTTTTCACCAGCAAGGGAGAGGGGCTAGGCAGTCTCCATTGGGCCAGAAAAGGCAAGGAATGTCCCCAAAACAAAGTTGTTTTGGCAGCTGCTTGGGAATATTCCTTAAAGTCTCTGTTTCAAGTTAGACTAACCCCAGTTGGCTCCAGTTATAGCCATTAAGAGTCAGAGTTCCCTTACTGTCTGTTTGCCCCATTCCTTCAAACACAACAAACAGCACAGCAGACAACAAAAAGACAAGACAAAGACAACCACAGGCCCAGCAGTTCTTACCCAGAACCTGCCACCGGTGGGGACTTTTTGATCTTCTGGCCGTCCAGGGGGACTCGAACCCCCTGGCTGCCTAGGGGGACTCGAACCCCCTGACTGCCTAGGTGAATGCCTAGGGGGACTTGAACCCCCTGACTACCTAGGGGGACTTGAACCCCCTGACTGTCTAGGGGGGCTCGAACCCCCGGCAATCTACCAGTGGAGGGAAGGGGCATCTCTGCTTCCTCTCCAGCCCTGGGGAGCATGGCCGTGTCCGGCTTCACCCTGGTGGGCTATACCTGGAGCTCCACCCAGACAGACCAACCGATCTCACAGAGAACGTGGAGATTGGTGGATCCCACAGAGTAAAATCTGTGAGATCTTACCTCGAGGCTTTTCCCAGAAATTCTGATGCTGGCTCAGTTCTTGTCATTTAATCCTGGACGAGCCCCCATATGTTATGCCCAATAATGGGTCTGTGATTAAAGGAGTAAGACTGATATAAAGTGAAGGTCAAGCAAAGCTTTATTTCGCACTAAGCATCAAGAATCTAACCAAACGTTCAGGGACGCACCTCTTACAAGAGAGGGCGACCCTTCCCTGTTTCACAGACTAGTTTTTAAGGGCAAAGGCCATGCGGTTGGGCCTGGCCACGCACAGGTGACCAATGAGATTGTAACACACACAGGAAACTCCACAGTGATGCTAGGTGACCAACTGAATTACAATTTACCCTAGTAGACATTTGAACCAGCCTAGTACACCTTGATTAGGATTGGTGCCAAAAAAGGCTCCCAAAGGGTGGGGCCCATACTCCTTGGTAAGCAAGGAGACAGTATGCAACCTCCCCCACTGATCAGAGGTCTCCACCTGGCCTGACCCACCCTTGTATA
>NW_022633601.1:0-5509 GCF_010015895.1 Lontra canadensis
GAAAACAGACAAAATTAAATTATATTGTTATCCTTTATGTGATGAGACTAGGAAAAAAAAAAAAAAAGCAAATATGCAGTTACCATTGAAGTCAGGATGGCAATGTGGTAGAGGGGGTCAGCTGAGAACTTCGATGGGACTACCAGTGCAGCCCAATGACCTTCTGCCTAATTAGATTTTCTTCCCTTCCTTTCCACAAGTGTTGATCTCAAGAGCATTCTCTTATAAACATCCTACATGCTAAGCTCTGTTTCAGAGACTACTTCCTAGGGTCTCTAGCCCATTATCCTTCTGCAGAGGGAAGAGCTGGGGACTGGGAAGCAGAACTGGGGTGTCAGAAAATGTTCAAGTCTTCTCTATTTTCACAGCTATTTACTTTACATGCATTCATTAGAGTGTACATTTATGTTTTATGTCATTGATTCGTGGTTTTTTAAAAATTTATGCTTTATGCATCATAATAATGCAGAAATTTCTTAGAAATACGAAGTCAGAACATGAGAGCTAATGTTATCTTCATAGAACCCTTGATTCAGGAATGTAGAACATATTCTATGTTGGTCTGAGTTAATTTCCTTCTTTGGAAGTTGTGGCAAACTCTTCATTATGCATTTATGACTGGGCACATTTTAAAAGCATGATTTTTCATTCATCAGAAGATAGCAATTATGTCAGAGTTCCTTCTCTTACAAAAAGATATACTCAGACTGGGCCTGGTTTTGATTTCTTAATCACTTTCCTCAGGGAAAACTAAAGAGTGATGTCAGAATGTTCAGACTCATTTTAATCTCAAGGTCCTTTGAAATACCTTGTTTTTTTTTTTTTAAATTCCAGTACAATTCATGTACAGTGTTCTATTGGTTTCAGATGTACAATATCAACAGTTCTATACATTACCCCAGGCTCATGAAGATAAGTGTAATCTTAATCCCCTTTACCTATTTCACCCATCCCCCACACACATCTTCTCTGGGAACCATCAGTTTGTTCTCTAAGGGTCTGTTTTATGATTTCTTCTTTTTTTTGTTTTGTTTCTTAAATTCCACGTATGAGTAAAATCACATGGTATTTGTCTTTCTCTGACATTTACTTAGCATTATACTTTCTAGATCCATTCATGATGTTTCAAATGGAAAGATTTCATTCTTTTTTATGACTGAGTAATAATTATATTGTATAAATAACACATCTTCTTTATCCACTCATGTATCATTGGACATTTGAGTTACTTCCATATTTTTGGATATTAAAAAATAATGCTGCAATAAACATAGGGGTGCATTTATCTTTTCAAATTAGTGTTTTCTATTCTTTGGGAGAACAGCCAGTAATAGAATTACTGGATCATATGGGTAGTTCTATTTTTAATTTTTTGAGGAACCTCCATAATGTTTTCCAGAGTGGCTGCACCACTTTGCATTCCCACCAAGAGTGCACAAGCATTCCTTTTTCTCCACATCTTCAACAACCCCCCCTTTTTTTAAAAATGTTTTTGATTTTAGCCATTCTGAAAGTTGTGAGGTGATAGTCCCTTGTAGTTTAATTTGCGTTTCCCCGCTGATGAGTGATGTTGAGCATCTTTTCATATGTCTGTTGGTCATCTGTATGTCTTCTTTGGAGAAGTGTCTGTTCATGTCTTCTGCCCATTTTTAATGGGACTATTTGTTCTTTTTGGTGTTGAGTTGTATAAGTTCTTTATATAATTTTGGATACTGACCCCTAACCAGATATATCATTTGCAAATATCTTCTCCCATTTAATAGGTTGCTTTAATTTCAACTCTTAGAATTGGACAGGGCTTAAAAAGAAATTTATAAGGAGAGAAATAAGAAGTAATATCCATTTATCCAAAAAAATATTTACTGAGCACTTACTTACCTTAGTTCTTATACGCTAGGAACACATTTTTTAGCTTGGGATATATAAGTAAAGAATAAAGAAAGAAGTTCTTGCTCTCATCTGCTCACATAGTTACCTTTTTTTGTTGTTATTGTTATGTGGAAAGAGCACCTGAAATTTACCCTGTTAGCAAATTTCCAGTGTATCTTATAGAATTATTAACTATAGTCACCATGTTTTATATTATACCTCTAAATACTCAACCTACATAATTGCTACTTTGTACCCTTTAATCAACATCTCCACATTTCTCCCACCTCTCTGAGCTTGGTAATCACTGTTCTACCCTCTATTTTCATGTATTTGACTTTTTAAAGATTCCACATATAAGTGAGATCATAGAGTATTTTTCTTTCTGTATGTGAATTATTTCCCTAGTGTAATGTGTTCCAAGTTCATCCATGTTGTTGCAAATGGCAAGATATCCATTCTTTTTTAAGGCTGACTTGTATTATATTGTATATACATACTATAATTTCTTTATCTATAAATCTGCCAAAGGACACTTAGGTTGTTTTCACATAGTGGATATTGTGAATAATACTGGGGTAAAGGTGGGAGCATGGATATCTCCAAGGTACTGATTTCAATTCCTTTGTATATATACCCAGAAGTGGGATTGCTGGATCATATTATAGTTCTACTCTTCTTTTTTTGAGAAACCTCCATACTATTTTCCATAATGGTTATGCCAGTTTACATTCCCACCAACAGTGCAAAAGGGATCCCTTTTCTCCACATCCTCATCAACATTTGTTATTTCTTTTTTAGAATGATTTTATTTATTTATTTAAGAGAGAGAAGTAGAATGTGCATAAGTGGGGAGGGCAGAGGGAGAAGGATAAGCAGACTCCCCACCAAGTGTGGAGCCCAAAGTGGGGCTCAATTCCAGGACTCTGGGATCATGACCTGAGCTGAGGTCAGATGCTTAACCAACTGAGCCACCCAGGCATCCCTGTTATTTCTTTTTACTAATAGCCATCTTAACAGGCATGAGGTAATATCTCATTGTAATTTTGATTAGCATTTTCCTGATGATTAGTGATGTTTAGTACCTTTTCTTCTACCTATGGCCATTTGTACAACTTCTTTGGAAAAATGCCTATTCGGGTACTTTGCTCATTTTTTCAAACTCTTGTTTGCTTTCTTGCTATTAGAGGAATTTCTTATATATCTTGGATATCAACCCCTTATTAGATATATAGTTTGCAAATATTTTCTCCCATTCCGTAGGTTACCTTTTCTTTTTACTGATTGTTTCCTTTGCTGTGTGGAGCTTTATAGTTTGAGGTTGTTCCATTTATTTATTTATTTATTTATTTATTTATTTTGTTATTGTTGCTGCTTAAGCTTTTTGTGTCACATTAAAAAAAATCATTGTTGATCAATATAGGATGGCAGAGTAGTTGATACTGGCCTTTGTCTCCTCATAACCACTGCAACAATAATTAGACAGCTATCCACAAACAAAAATAATACTGAAAGAGCTCAAGAGCCCTGTTAAGAATCTACTATAACACAGTGGGATAAAAAATGAATACAGAGAAAAGATCACCGAGGAGATTGTCTTACTTGAGATGTTTGGAGATGACTAGGAACAAAGAAGAGGTATGGAGGCCTCTCCTATTGTGATCAGGTGCCACTTGCTGCCATCTCTCTAGTGGCCTACTCTGCCGAGGACCACTTCTGCCTTTGCTGCTGAGGACCTCATAGCTCCAGCAACAGCTGCAGATTCCCCATAGCTTTCATGGCAGAGGACCCCATAATGTCACTGCTATGGACCCCAGCAGCCTACTCTATTGAGATTAAACAGCTTTGACCACTGACATACCAACAGCCATAGCTGCCATGGACCTCCAGAAGAAAGATGCTGCTGTGCACCTTTCAGAATGAGCTGCTGTTGTTTTTGCCCTGGAACTCGGACAGCCTGCCTACCACCCCCATCCCCCACAGGCCCATGCCTGCCTGACTTCAGAGTCACAGTTGCTCCATATGCAGCTGCATTTCAGACCCTGGCTCTGTGTGCACCCACACTCCAGTTCCTGGCTTAATAATTGCTATGTGTACAGCTCCCTCTCAGGTGCCAAAGCCACTGTTAATGCAGACAAACCAACACCCCAGATTCTCAAGTGCTACCTCCCCATGCATATCTTTGCTTTAGAATCTGGCTCTGTGGCCTCTTAGTGCTCATCTTTGTCTCAGGCACCCAAAGAAACATGTGTGCTAGCCAGTGCCTTGGACCTTCAGAGCCACTGTTTCTCTGTGAATGCCCATATTCCAGATCCCAAGTCCACAGTTGTGCCACAGACACCCACACCTGAGGCACTGGGGACATTACCACTTCAGTCTAGACACTGCCCAATCCTTGGAGCTGCTGTCACTCTGTGAGCACCAGTGCTCCAGACTTAAGCTCAGTGGCTGATTCACAAATGCATCAGATACCAAAACTGCCACCACCATTAGGGAACCCATAAGCTTGACCTAGCACCAAGAGGAATCCTCTTGACCATGACATCCCTTAGAGGAGAAAAAGAGATCAGGTGGTCCCCAGTGGTCTTCACCACTGAAGATTCCAGTAGCCTTTACTGATGCTACAGACACCTTGGTCTAAGTGTTGATTGTTGAGGACCCTTACAGTCTTTGCCATCACTAACCAAAACTGAGTTGCACAGAGTTGCACAGAGACTATACCAGTAGTCCCCAAATCTGAAACCACCACATCTACCCTAGTACACACCTGCAGGGGAACCATTCATATGTCTGAAAGAGGTGATTGCTTTAGCAAACATTCAGACATTACACAAAGCTACAAGAAACATGAAAAATTAAGGAAACATGATACCACCAAAGGAATATAATTTTCCAGTAACTGACTGCCCCCCCAAAAGAGCTCTGTGTACTGTCTGACAAAGAATTCAAAATAATTGTTTTAAGGAAGCCCAGCAAATTACAAGAGAACACAGACAGCTCAATGAAATCAGGAAAATATTATGTGAATAAAATTAAATGCTCAACGGAGAGATAGAATACATTAAAAAGAACAAAAAAAAATTCTAGAGTGAAACAATATAACAAATTAAATCAAGAGATGCAATAGAGAGCACCGATAGCACACTGAACAAGGAGAAAGTAAGAATCTGATCTTAAAGATAGGTCATTTGAAATTATCAAGTCAGAAAAGAAAGAAGAAAAAAATGAATGAGTGAAGTGAGCCTAAGTGAATTGTAGGGCACCACAAAGTAAAATAATATTTACATTATGGGAACTTCAGGAGAAGGAGAGAAAGAAAGGAGCAGAACTATTATTAAGGAAATAATGGCTAAAAACCTCCTAAATCTGAGGAGTGATATAAATGAACATCTAGGTACAAAAAGCTCATAAGTTCTCAAAGAGATTCTACACAAAGAGGACTTCATTGAGACACGTTATGAGAAAACTGTCAAATATCAAAGAGAACTTATTCATGAACAATTAGTAAGTCAAAGAAAAAAGAGAAATAAAAAAATCTTGAGACAAATAAAAATGGAATCAACATATCAAAACTTAGGGGATGTAGTAAGAGCAGTTCTAAGAGGGAAATTTATAGTAATAAATGTCTATAGTAAGAAAA
>NW_022633602.1:0-5509 GCF_010015895.1 Lontra canadensis
GGTGGGAGGTTGGGGGAACCAGGTGGTGGGTATTGGAGAGGGCACGGATTGCATGGAGCACTGGGTATGGTGCAAAAACAATGAATACTGTTACACTGAAAATAAATTAAAAAATTTAAAAAAAATTAAAAAATTAAAATAACAGCAACAACAAAAGAACTCTTCTTACCATTTTCATGTCAGACCTCACATTAGGACAATTTATTTATAGCTATAAAAATCAGAGAAAATGCTACTTTACACTTGTTATAAATTCAGATCTGGAGTTTTCATAGTAGATATGTTTTTCCATTTAGTGAACTAAATGCATCTCTTTATTTAGCTCATTTTAGAGTACCAGATGAAAATCTAATGCTTGTGAGTCAAGATTCAGTGTCAAAGCCTCAAGTGCAAGTAGAGAAAAAAATAACTCACAAAAGGGAAAGACGCCATAGTAAGTGTAATAATTATGAATAAATTTAAAGTATTTTAAACCCATCAAGATTTTTTCCTTTTATTCAAGCATATATATTATAGAAATTATACACTCTAACCCTAAAGTGTGAATGTGCAAAGATAACCAGAAAACAAAAGCAAAAGCTTTAATACCTTCAGATTGGAATTTCTAATCACAGCCATAGGACACTCACTCAGTATCTACCAAGGCCCAATAACTGCCCAATAGTATCTCAAAGTATCTTTCAGCTGACTCTGGGAGAGTATAGGTTCCAGGAGATTATGACCAATGGTCACTTCTGCCTTATGACTTCACTTCTGACACTTCAGCAGTGACCTTCTGACATATGCTCCAGTTGAGAAAAGTGAGAGGTTTAGTTGGGCCCCACACTATTTTTCACTGATTGCTGCAAGGTATGGAGTTAATTAATTCAGACAATAAACTAAGTTGAAAGTAACAATTACATTCTTATTCACTTGCTGTGACGATATAAGCAAAAGTAAATATAAAATGGTACCAGTCTTTTATATTTCAACCAGCCAATATTTCAACCAGTGTTTCATTTTCCCATGAAATGACATCAGGCAAGCATCAGATGTATCAATGCAGAGGGGTGAGAAATATCTTATTGTGTCTTACACATACACACATATATACATATATGTATGTACCACTATCTACCAGTATAGTAGTACTCATGTTATACCAATTCTGTACTTGTATAGATATCAATTTATTTGTCCAATACCCTATGCTTTAACATTTAGGTGGCTTTAAGTGTTTTGCAATTACAAATAAGGCTGTAATGAATAAACTTTTGCATGTAAGTTTTCATTGCTTGCTCTATTATTGTGTATCAGCCTGAAGAATAAATCACCCATGAAACCTGAAGACTAATATAAGATCTATTTGTTGCTTAGGCATATTTATGAAATAATAAGATAATTTCAAACAGTTTTCATTTCATAACAGTTCTAACATTATAATTTACTTAATGATTTTATGAAAATGAAAAAAATGATACTATACACTTGTTATAAATTTGAAATCTAGAGATTTTACAATGGATTTGATTTTCCATTTAAAGGACTAAATCTATCTCTTTATATAGCTTATTTTGGTGCACCAGATGAAAATCCAGATGTAAATCCAGAGTCATCATCAAAATTCCAAGTGAAAGTAAAGAAAGAAATAACTTCCAAAGAGGGGAGACGCAAAAGTAAGTATAGTAATTTAAATTTAAATTATTTTAAATTAACCTCATCAGAAGATTTCTTTTGGTTCATATTTATGTATGTATTTGAACACATGTTTTATAGAAACTTTACACTAAGATTTTTTTTTTTTTTGAAAGGGATCACAAGTAGGCAGAGAAGCAGGCAGAGCGGGTGGGGGAAGCAGGCCCCCTGCTGAGCAGAGAGCCAGATGTGGGGCTCTATCCTAGGACCCTGAGATCATGACCTGAGCTGAAGGCAGAGGCTTAACCCACTAAGCCACCCAGGCGCCACTACACTCAGCTTTAAAGTGTGAATATCCTAAGATAAAGACAAAAACAAAATTAATAACTTTTGGCTGGTATTTTCATGGTCAGTAATTATTAAGTACTATGATAGCTTCTCCACACAGACTAATGAAAATTGTTCACATAATTTTTTTCACTTCACTTCCATAGGAAGAAAATTTGATAATTTTTTGGCATATCTAGAAGTTCCATTACATTTTTTTTTTATTTATTTAGCATTTCCTCTTGAAAAGCAAAAAAATTATATGATATCACATGAAAACCTATTTCCTGAGAAGAAAGTTTTATTTTCAAGAAGCCAGTTTCAAACTAAGAATGAAGCTACCAGAAACATGAATCTTGATAGTAAGTAATTAAATATAAATCTTATGAATTATTTTTAATTAAATTCAGAGGAACACTGTTTTGGGTTTAGAATACATCTTCAACAATATGTTCTTTGGTAATTAGTCCCATCAACACTTTATATCTTTATTGATGATTTATCTGTTTGTTTTATAATTATTGAATTAGATGTGTTAAATCTCAAACTGAAATTCTCTTTTTCTTGTAGTTGTGGTTATGATTTATATCTTATGATACTCCATTATTTATGGCATACAGGTTTAAGATTGATAATGTTCTTGGAGGACAGATCATTTTGTCTTAATGAAAAGACCCACTTTATCATTTTATAGTTTTTGTTTATTTTCTTTTAAAACTACTTTTCTACTATTAATGTAGCTCCACAAACTTCTGGTTGATATTTATATCATATATTTTTTTTCTATCCTGTTTCTTGTATCTATGATTTTGCTATATCTCTTGTAAGAAAATTAGAGTTGCATATATTTTAAATGCAGCTTGATCCTTATCTTTTTATTAAATTGCGATCATATATAATCTAGTTATTTGTATTTTTAGGAGTAATTACACCATTTAATTTTGTTTCTTCTTATTTTTCTTTCACTTGTTCACTTTCTGTATTTTTTATCCATATATATATATATATACACTTAGCTATATATGATCCAAAAAATTAGACTTTATTCTAAAGTGTGAATACTCTAAGAAACTAAAGAATAATATTAAATATGTAAATATAATATTTATAATAATGTCTCTAAATATTTATAATTTTTCTGCATATCTGAAAAGTAACAAGACTGTTTATATACATACCAGTAAAAAATGTACTCACATGATGTTTCTATTTCAACTTAAATCATGCTTATGTCATTAAAAAATGATATAATGTATTATTGGATAATTAATATATTTTATAAATCCAGATGTTCCACCAACAGATCTCGTTCTCTATTTAGTGCTTTTATAAGTCTTTCTTCTTGAAGCCCAGAAAATATATTTTATCAGATGGAAATTTTTGGCCTATTAAGTCAAATTTTTATTGTGTCATTTAAACTTCCTATTTTTTTATTTCCTTGGATTTTGTTTGTCCTATCAGTTATGGAGAGATGTGTATTGAATCATCTCACAATGATTGTGGACTTATCTGTTTCTTCCTGTAGTACTGTATATTTCATTAAACTGCTCATTTTCTTTATACTGACTATGTAGTTAGGTGCATAAAAATACAAATGTTAGATAATTCCTTAAAGACTCAATGATTTCTTCTTATGAAAGGTGCCATTTTAGCCAGTCTCCAGTAAGGTCTTTTGACTAAAATCCTACTTAGACTGTCATTGACATAAATATTTGCATACTTATTTTGGTTGGTATGTACATGGTAAATCTTTTTTCACCTACTTAGTTTCCAGTTTTTTGCATTCTTATTATTTAGTAGTGTCATTTATAAATAACCTATAAGTAAATTATTTATAAATCTAGTGTAACTCTGTCTATCCTTATAACATATAATCCATTTATAATTATTGTACTAACTGATATATTTGGATTTAAATATTCCTTTTTTGTAGTGCTTTATATTTTTCCTACCTGATCTAGATTTCTATTTCATTTCCCTATTTTAGAATTATTCTAATCAGTCTAACTTTATTTTTTTAAATACTTATTTATATATTTGAGAGAGCGAGCACACAAGTGTAGGGAGTGGGGGAAGAGACAGAGAGAGAGGCGAGAGAGAATCTCAGGCAGACTCCCCACTGAGAATGGAGCCCAAAAGAGGGCTAGACTCCAAGGATCCCGTAAGATCATGATTCGAGCCAAAATCAGGAGTCAGGTGCATAATAAACTGAGCTACCCAGATTCGCTTAATCAGTCTAACTTTAAAATGAGTCATATATGTTATAAAAATTTAAAGTATTTAAAAATAGTGAATACCCTTAAGACAATAAAGTTTAATAACAAATTTCTAAGTGTATGTATAAAGTAACAAGAGTAGCTTCACACACTTTAAGGAAAGCATTGTGATGATTTTTACATTTAGTTTTATAATCTGTTTTGAAAATGCACCAGAGGTTTTTGTTTTTGTTTTTGTTTTTTTGTTCATTTGTTTGTTTTGGTGGGGGTCGGGAAGTGTGTTAGATCATTTGTTTAAATTGTGTTTATTTGCTTAAATTTTGTAAAACTGGAAGGAAGCTTTAAGTGATTCTTTATTAATAATAGATTTCACTTTTACTTTTTATTGAATTAAAAGCCTCTATTTCTGTAGCTGAGAAAATGGATGAGAAAGCAGGTAAAAATCTTTCACCCGAAGATAATAAAGTTTTAATTTCAAAAGGCTCATCTCAAATTAAGACTCTTGGAGCTGCCAGCAAAGCAGGATTTAGTAGTAAGTATAATGATTAAAAATATTGTATAAGGATATTTAATTAAATTTCTCTCTCTAGTTCATGAGTATATATTCAATCATATAAACAAATGGTATATACTGTATCACATATACATATATGTACTTGTACATATATATATACCTACATTTATGTACATAATATACATACATGTATATGTTCACCATTTAGTCAAGTTGATTAATTATGTTTTTCATACTTTCTTAATTTAATTGAAGTTATATATTTATCATTTGTGAGGAATGTATATTAAATACAACAACAGTGATTGTTTATTTCTCTATTAGTCTTTGTAGTTCTGTCATTGTTTTATGTTTCTAAAACTTTTTACTATATATAGTATATAATGAATACACAGATTTTAAAATGTCATATGTTCTTACAGAATTGAAATTTCTGCCTATGTGTAGAAGATTTTGTAGAAAATCTTTGTGTGCTTTTAGTTGATTTTATCTGATATTAACATAGTGTCTTTAATGTAATTATTTGCATAAAATAATTTTTTCATCATTCTGCTCAATCTTTACATATTGCTATGAATTGGTTGTGTAAATTCAAAATAAAAGGCATTGTGATTTATTATTTTTTTAATCCAATGTAAGAATCTTTGTTCTTGGAGCATCATTTGTTGTTTTCAGTGTTTTGAATTTTAGCCATTCTCATAGCTGTGTAACAGTACCTCATTTTTTTTAAAATTTATTTTCAGCGTAACAGTATTCATTGTTTTTGCACCACACCCAGTGCTCCATGCAAGCCGTGCCCTCTCCAATACCCACCACCTGGTTCCCCCAACCTCCCACC